>NC_069378.1:45160757-45463787 GCF_021730395.1 Mercenaria mercenaria
ACACTCATGGTCACTGAAAGTCAGTTTTAAGATTGGTGTGCAAAACTTAACATGTCACCCAAATTTCAAGGATGTGTCATAAAAACAAGAAAGTAGGTCAGTAGGTCAAATTCATGGTCACTGAAAATCAGTTTTAAGATCGGTGTGCAAAACTGTACATGTCATCTAAATTTCAAGGCTGTATCTTAAAAAAAAACAAGAAAGTAGGTCAGTAGGTCATATTCATGAAAGTCAGTTTTAAGATCGATGTGCAAAACTGTATATGCCATCCAAATTGATTCAAACATGGCACATAGATCATCAAGATAAACATTCTGACCAAGTTCATGAAGATAGGATCCTAAATGTGGCCTCTAGACTGTTAACAAGCTTTTCCTGTGATTTCAGCATATGACCTAGTGTTCGACCCCACATAACCCAAATTCGAATTTGGTCTAAAAATCATCAAGACAATAATTTTCACCAAGTTTCATGAAGAGAGCGTCATAAATGTGGACTCTAGAGCGTTAACAAGCTTTTATTTTGATTTGACCTGGTGACCTAGTTTTTAATTCCACATGACCAAATATCAAACGCTTTCAAAGCTTTATTAAGGGTGACATTCTGACCAAGTTTCATTAAGATTGAGCTAAATTTGTGACCTGTAGAGTGTTTACAGTCAAATTGTTGACGACGGACGACGGACACAAGGCGATCACAAAAGCTCACCTCGTGCTCAGGTGAGCTAAATATATTGAGTAACATTCAGTCATAGGAGAAAGACAGACACAAATATGCGTTGGATTGGGATCTTATTCTGGGAAACATTTACCTTTATGGTCCCAAACTCAATCATAACAATATGAGAAATGTCGACGATAAGGGAAGTACATAGGAAATGAAAAGCACTTAAAGTCCTGCTCCGCGGCTATTTAAATTCAATTGTGTGTATGCAACCCATGATTACAATAGGTAACAGTTAACGGCCACGCGCCACACTTTAGCACGCAAAACCACAGGTTTTTTTATATAAAAGTTTATATAAAATAGATTCTATTTTGACAGGCGTTACTGTTCATAGTCGGGATTTTCATGCTTTTTCAGTGACAATTTAAGGTTAAAAGGTAGGACTGGAGCAGGTCCTTAAACTATATCAAAATGAAGTACTAGTAAATATAGTTATAATTTGCTTAAAGGAAAGAAACTACATAGCCAAATGTATGAAATTATTTTCAGGCGCAACAAGCTTGGCGTAAATTTCTAGACGAGAAGGAGAAAGACGGAAATACTATACTTACCGCCGACCAACAGCTAACAGAAGAAGACAGGAAACGTGAGAATTTCTTTTTTTATATTAAACATTTAGAGGATACAATGTTAACTTCAGACAACTGTCATAAGGTTTTATTTTTTGCATGTATGAAGTTTAAATTACCTTTTCCAGCATAAACACTACACTATCGATAATATTACATTTTCTGTACTTTTACCTTAAAATCTATTCTGATATATCAAACAGCTGAAATATTCACACTTACTGTCTTCTTTTAACCCCCATCAACTATGTGTAAAGGAATAGAAAGAAACTTATGATGGCTGATTTCTGCCATTCCTTGTTGGCGGGGCGAAAACACGAAAACTCGACAAAAACCTAACTTGTCGAGTGTCCGTGTTTTCGTGTCGTCGGGGCGAAAAGACGACACATTTTATGCGAAAACGCGACGTTTAGAGGGCGCCGACACGAAAATTTATCTGTCGCGTTTTCGTGTTGGCGGGTATAAATATGTCGTGTTGGCGCCCTTTATTTGTCGTGTTTTCGTGTTTTTGCCCTGCCGGTGTAATGAAGTATTTCGACCCCCATAGAATAATGACCCCCCGGTCATTATTCTATAGAAAATGTGACTCCTTTCCTGTTAAATATTGACTCCCCTTATAAAAAACTGACTCCCTTTGAAAACTCTATAGAATAACGACCCCCCGGTCATTATTCTATAGAAAAACTGACCCCTCCAAGTAAAATACTGACTCCCTAAAGATGACTCCCTTCGAATCTCATAGAATAATGACCCCGGTTATTATTCTATAGAAAAAGTGACTCCTTCCATGTAAAATACTCACTGCCAAAATTACTACATTCGAACTCTCATACAATATCGATTCCCGGACATTATTCTATTTAATAAAGTTACTGTTTCCGTGTAAAACACCGGCTCCTAAAAAGACTTTCGACGATAATATCTATTAAAAAGTGATCTCCACCAAACCTAACGGACGATTTTACTAGATCTACAACTCTAATACCCTCCATTGCCAATAGTTAACATTTTGATTGTACTACTACTACTGGTGCCGCTACTTCTATTGATAATTACTACATGTACTTCTTCTACTACTACTACTACTACTACTACTTCTACTACTACTACTACAACTGCTACTACTGATACTACTATACCTGCTTCCGCTAATACGTCTTGTACATCTACCTCTTCTTCTCCTGCTGCTGTTATTGCTGTCACTTATTCCTCTGCTGCTGCTGCTGCTGCTGCTGCTGCTGCGGCTGCTACTGCAACTGCCACTACCACTGCCTACTACTACTACTACTACTACTACTACTACTTTCTATTGTTCTACCGTACTTTACTGCCACTGTTAAGTATTGTAACTTCTATTAATACTAAGTTCTATGCTAGCAGTTTCTTGTGCAGTTTTCTTCTGAAGAATTACTTCATACCGAAGTTTGCAGGGATTATTGACACTGGTGTGTTTTGTGAACGTATTGTGAATTATTTTCCTGAAAAAAATGTATACACCAAGATACAGCGTCTAGAAATAGAATCCCTTTTCCCGTTGCGGAATGCTCTGATTTCTGTGTCAAGTGATGGTAACTGGGGCTAATGGCCAAACGGAAGGACGGACGGACGGACGGACAAGGGCAAATCTATATGCCCCCCTCCCCCGAGTGGGGGCATAAAATGCAGCAATTAGGCCTTAGATACATGAGTTATTACTAAATTTGAACAAATGACCGGGGGTCGTTTTTTTATGGGAGTCAATATTCTTCGTGAGGTTCAGTTTACTTCACGTGGGGGAGTCATAGTACTATGATCTGGAGGTCATAATACTATGACCGGGGGGTCACTTTTTCTATAGAATAATGACCGGGGGGGTCATTATTCTATGGGGGTCGAAATACTTCATTACACCGGCACTAACACATGACAAATACATTTTTGTCGAGTTTTCATGTTTTCGTGTTTTCTCCCCGCCGTCACGAAAACACGAAAACTCGGAAAGACGACAAATATCTTATTTGTCGAAATTTAGTGTTTTCACTTTGGCGTCTTCCGTTAGACATGCGCACAACAATTAATGAACTGAACACAACATAACTGCATGCTCGAAAATATAAGTTTAAGAATAAAAATTGACTTATATTCTATGCAAATTTCGATCGAAAAACATTTTGTTACATAAAAAGATATCGAAAGACGAAGTTCGAATATCAAAATAATATTTTCCCACAGTTTAGACCCACAAATGCACCAGAGGCCACCATTGCATTCCTATATTTCAAAAATGTCCGTGGGAATACCATCTGATCCCCTAAACAGGAGGGCATGACCTCCTCACGTAAATCAAATTTTGGACAAAAATGCAGCAGGGACCACCATTTCATAATTACCTACATTACAAAAATGACAAGGGAGAGACCCTATTGTTCCACTGTCAGGAGGGTGTTAAACCCCCTACCTCATTTGGACTCAAAAAATGCAGAAGGGGCCACTATTTTATTCATATTTCATAATTCAAAAATTTCCAGGCGGACACGCCCTGACCTACCTAACATGAGGGGTTACCCCCTTCCGTACCTAACTCCACTCGGCTCGCCGATGCCGCCTTCATTCTTTAACTGTTGCCGCTCACCGCACCCCAATTAAATATTTCTTGAACCGGGTCTGTTATACATACACTTTGTTTTCTTTAAACGATAACTGACATACGTATTGTTTTATACTCTCAGATCTCCTAATGCAGCTTAAGTGGATATAAATAAATTCTGAATTGACGGTTCGTTCGATTAGAAAGAAAAATGCTTCTAAAACCCTTTGCCACTTGTTTCAGAATAACTCTACGTTTTATAAGAGATGCTTGAAAAGTATTTGTCGTGTTTTCGTGTTGTCGTGTCGGCGGGGCGAAAACACGACAACACGAAAACTCGACAAATACCAATTTGTCGAGTTTTCGTGTCGGCGGGGCGAAAACAGGAAATCACGAAAACTCGATAAAAAACTAATTTGTCGATTTTTTGTGTCGGCGGGATGAAAACACGAAAACACGACAAATAAAGGGCGCCAATACGAGATATTTATACCCGCCAACACGAAAACTCGACAGGTAAATTTGTCGCGTCGGCGCCCCCTAAACGTCTAGTTTTCCTGTAAAATGTGTCGTGTTTTCGTGTTTTCGCCACGCCGACACGACAACACGAAAACTCGACAAATTAGGTTTTTGACAAGTTTTCGTGTCATCGTGTTCCCCCCCACACCCCCACGCCAACACGAAATGGCAGAAATCAGCCACCATAGAAACTTGCACAATCACGTAATGGGCAAGAAAAAATATGCGTTTATTTGGAATAATTATGTCAACATATTGTAGGAGGTTGACATTTCTAAAAATCTAGAATACTACGCTTCAATCATGCATTGAATTTGTAGTATTAGATACCCGTTTTATGATTTCTACCAATTTCTAAACATAAGCTATCTTTACCACACTGGTCAGTACAAACGGTAAGATTTCCATGTGTTCAAAAATATTCAACTAACCCGAACAAATAACAAACTTCTACAAAGTATACTTTTCACTTTTCTTGCAATGAAGACTGTTCAAGCAGTTTACAATTATATGATTTTTCAGAAGTGTTTTCGTATTCATTCTTTTGATCTTTAGATATTGTTGAAACAAACACTTTAAACATTTATGGGTATCTTTAATTATATATGTCAAATGATATATTTATAAGGTGAATTGGAAAAAATACAACAGGAAAATCAAAGGGCGCAGCAGGAACAAAAAGCACTTTTCGATAATATGATGAAAGAGGAAAAGATGCGATCTGAAAAACATATTGAAAAGTTGGAAATAGAGAGACAATCGTATAAGAAAAAGGAAGAGGGGAGAATGAAAATGCTAACAGAAAAACAGAATCAACAAGAAGAACTCAACAAAAAACAACTTCAGATGATGACAGCAGAAAACAAGAAACAGAAGATGAATTTTGAGTTAGAAGTAAAGAATTTAAAGGAAGAGTTACTTCGTAGGGAGAAGGAAAACGAAGATCGGATCAGGAAACAACTTGAAGAAGAACAAAAACAATACAAAATGCAGGTTGGTGGTATGAATCAAGCCTTAAAGGGTGTTTCAGAAGTTGAAAAGATTGTATCCGAGAAAGTCGATAAAACGTTCAAAGCGTTTTGCAAAGAGGAAAGAAAGCGGCACGAAAAAGAAATGAAATTAATGAATGATCAGGTAGAAGCACTTAAAGCTGATGTACGAAAGGAACAAGCCGAAAAGCAACAAATTTCTGCAGAGATGAATGCAGCTTTAGTAAATGCGGAAAAGGACAAACAAGAAAAGGAATTGATTAAACGGGAGAAGGAAGAGGAAAAAAGGGCAAAAGAACAACTTGAACGAGAAAGGGATGCTGTCAAGACAGAAAGAGAATTGTTTAAATATGAAAAAGAGAAGGAAAGAAGAAAAAATGAGCAGTTAGAATTAGCGGTGAAAGAAGAAAGAGATGAAAACGAATTTTTGAAACGAGAGAAAGAAAACGAAAAAAATCTGAAAGAAGGTCTCGAAGAAAAGATGGGAAGAGTATATAATCGAAACATTTGGGAAAGGGTGGTAAATAAGAAAGTATAACTTTAATCCAAAAATGTCATAATGGCAATCAAAATTTGTTATAGGTACATGTTTTACATCATGATCGAGACGCGTGAATCATAAAACTATGCGCTTTAAAGGTAGACAGGACGTCAGCGTAAATAGTAAGAATGTACTACTTTTGTACCATTACATTTATCCAATGGCCATGGAAATATAATATTTAGGTATAGTACTAAAGACTGGAAAAATTTGCTAAATTCCATTCTGTGATGTACAATAACACTGTATCAAGTGTGTAATTAACCAGGTTTTCAACGAAAACCTGAGTTATTAGATTGGGGTAGATGTCGGGCGGCGGCGGCGGCGGTGGCGGCGGCGGCGGCGTCAAACTGGTGTTTCCGGTCAATAACTTTTGTTTCGGTAAAGATATTTGAATAAAACTTGGTATGTATGTAGCTTATATCAAGACAAAGGCTGGGATTGATTTTGGGGTTTCTGGGGTCAAGGTCAAGGTCACTGTTACTTAAAATAGAAAAAGGGTTTCCGGTCAATAACTTTTGTTTCGGTAAAGATATTTGAATAAAACTTGGTATGTATGTAGCTTATATCAAGACAAAGGCTGGGATTGATTTTAGGGTTTCTGGGATTAAGGTCAAGGTCACTGTTACTTAAAATAGAAAAAGTGTGTCCGGTCAATAACTTAACTTAGGAATGAGCTATCATGATGAAACTTGGTGTATAGAAAACTTATATAAAGTTGTAGCTTTGGATTGATTTTGGGGTTTCTGGGATCAAGGTCAAGGTCATTGTTACTAAAAATAGGGTTAGGGTTAGGTTAGGGTTAGGGTTAGCATATCTTCTACATGCATAGAGGGATTTTGATGTATCTTGGCACAATTATACACCATCATGAGACGAAGTGTCTTGCGCAGTTCCCTTCTTTAGAATTACTTCCCTTTGTTGTTACTATAAATGGCTTATATTGTAACTTTTTCATTACTAGACGTAGGGAAAAATCGAGACCACTTTTCTGTAGTACAACATGCATGTTACATCCAATTTTGAGGTGTATTTTGACCAATCTCTACCTTGTAAGGATTTCTGTGTGGACGTACAATTTTTTTTTTTTTTTTTTTTTTTGTTTTTAAGATTAACTTCCCTTAGTTGTTACTATAAATAACTTATATTGTAACTTTTTTATAATTGACCGTAGGGAAAAACCAAGACCACTTTTCTGTGGTACAACATAGTTGTTACTTTCTAATTTTAGGTGTATTTTAAGGTATCTCTACCTGGTAAGGAGTTTTTTTTTGTGGACTTAGAAAAACAAAAGAATTACAATGATTACTAAACAACCACAAAATTAAAATTACATCTGCAAATACAGGTGCTAGAGTAAAGAAATTTGCTGTGACGGGCGTATATTGTGACATTCTGGCACTCTTGTTTATTCTTATGAAAAGTGTTGAAAACCTGGTTTCGTGGCATTGCCGCGTTTCTTGTTTATTAAATGGTATGATATCGTGACTGCCTTATTAAATTCTGAGTGATAATTCTCTTTGTCATCAAACAGTGAAATGTTATTAATGATATAAATATAGATGGAAACGTTGAACAATTAACTACATAAATACACTTCCTATTATGAAATCGCTTACATTATATCTGTAATAAGTTTTTTGCCGAGAATTATCCGGGTTGCTGGCAAGATTCTAAATTTTGCAATTATAATTAATCAACATGGCTTAGCATTTCCACTACCGTCCATGAACAGGCTCAATCAAACCGAGCCTGCAACATTTTTGTTTTTGTCGTGTTGAACGACCTGTGGAGTTTCCACTTTTTCTATTTTAGATTCAGATTGAGGTTGTACAAGTATATCATCAATGTGTACAGCTAAATTGTATGAAATTGTAATGTTCTGAATTTGAACATATTGAAAACTTTTTGAGATAAATAATAAAATGCTGCTTGTATCCGTTCCCTGTCAAATTGAAATCGCAACCTCTAATACTGAAGAATGCCATTGAAAAAAAGATGTTATAAACATGTATTAACTAATCAGTTGTATGGTTAATACAATTTAAAATTTTTATTGTCATTATTATAATAAGTATAATTAGAGTTATTAATATTACTTTTACAATAATAAGAATGAAATTGTTGTTTTTATTATAATTATGAAACATATAATTGTTATTGTTTTATATCTGAAATAAAATAAATCCTGGTTTATGGTAATGTACGGAAACGGAAATGTCATTCCATCAGAATGTATGATATATGTATAATACAATTGCAGTTTTAAATCAAAGGGGCTTGCCTCCAGATTTTTGTCAGTTTTTTGTTTTTTAATTTAGAAAGTACTGTTACTAGTTAATAATATTTTAGATCTAGACAGTACTTATAAATAAAGACTCATGAAGACGGAACAGCATGTACAAAAGCTCACTAAAGCGTTAGTCGCGAATACCATAGTGGTAACTTAGCTGTTCTTTAAGCAAAAACATATATTAGCGACCAATTACTTATGTAATTCTATATTTAGCTTACGTTATTATCTGATTGAAAAATGTTGAAATTTCGACGGTTATTAGGAAGGATATCCATTTAAAAATGACTCTAGGCGTAATTAAGCCTCTAAAGCTAGTTATTATCTCCTCCAACCTATGAATATCTTGTTTGTTATTAGGAAACGGTCGCTAAAATATAAACGGTTAATGTATGATATGAATAGTGCGTGTATAGAATAATGATCCGTTTGCTATTGCCAAAATTTCTATGAACCAGTTGAGTTCAGTTTGATTGAATGAACTCGTAATACAAAACACTATAAGCCGATTTGTTATGATATGTTATGTTATGTTATGATATCATATGGTATGATATGATATGATATGATATGATATGATATGATATGATCAATGATAAGTAACATTATGCAATATGTAAAATTCAACGCAAAACTGACAGTAGTGGGAGAAAGAAATTTACACATGAATTAATATGTTTATGATTAGACATCACATTTATCATTTGGAATATTATTTTGTTAATTTTCAAGCAATAGATCAAGGCAATTCAAACAAAAAAATCTGTTCCAGCTTAATGTCATATGTTCATGGATATATTTAATAGCTTTTTATATAGGTTTTACAAAGAACATGCTAAAACATGCTAAAACACTGATCAGAAGAAAAATATATTATCTACAGCATATTAATATATATATTATTTTTTTAATTTTGGCGCTTACAATTCCGTGCATGTTCCGATGTGAATCACCTATGATTATGCATGTTTTTTCTCTTTTTTCTTTTTTTTTTGACATCATGACAGAGCTGGACATATTATGAGACTGAAATGAAATGAATGTACTAATTACGACACGAGTTTGTCTATTATCAATGCAACTGTTTTCCCCATGTTATGTAATAGTTCATATATTCATATCATTCCTGAGGAAAATTATGGTTATCGAATTTATGAATTTTTACTCAAGTTAATTAAAGCTGTCGTGATTGCCCGACCAGGACTTGAAAATCAATTTTTGAAAACTACATGTACATCCAATGAAAATCTAACATGTATTAAGCGTTCAGTGAAAATCAAAAGGTAAAAATGCATAGAACAAATTTGACATAAATCAGATTAATTAAGAAATAATATGTCTCATTTAGTGATTTGTCGCTGAATAAATCATTGTTATTGTAATTAGGAGTTCAGATGCGAAGAAATTATATGACGTGGGTGCAGCCCCAGTGATATAATAATACGCATCTGAACGACAAACAATGATTTTATTCAAGAGCAAATCACTAAATGAGACATATTATTTCGATTCTAACACGTTACCAGCGACTTTAAAGTACATCCTTGACGGCATTCATTAAATATTTGCACGTTTTCAATCGGTTTATTTTCCATGTTTTCCATGCTATGCCGTTTGACTCCACAACGTAATGATTGTGACGTCATAATAATTCACTGTTTCCAGCCTTCTTTGTTTAATAGGAAAATGATTCGGATCGTGTTAGAATCCCCTTTAAATGTTTTTTGTTTGCTGTGATTGTCGGTCTTTACTTTTAATATGAAGTGTTACAAAAATATACTAAATATTACATGGATTTGACTTGCATTATACTTTTGCTTTTTTATATAGTGTGAATAAAGTGTCAGTTGTTTGATAATAACGTGTTTCGTTTCTTTAAAACGTGTTTTAGTGCGAAGCATTTATATGATTGTTTACTTTATCCATTTATATCTCACGGAGACGGTTGGCTAGTCTAATGCGTATGTCTTCAGAGAAGTAACAGTTTTACTGCACATGGTCAGTAAATCATTATTCGCAACAATTTTAAATGGAAAAATCTCGAGCTGGTACACAGATTAAATGTATTTAGTCAACAGGAATGTGGTAAGTTTTAGCGGTTTATTATATACAAAGTTAATTACCATTCATGTGCAATTTTTGCTCATGTATGTAGTGACAATGACAGATACACATTAATTATACAAATCTACAGGCAATCATTTGGAAGCATAAAAGAAAAATAACTGAACACGCGATTTATAGAGAAATAATCTAAAACTTTCAAAGATAGAAAGACATTGTCCTTCAAAAAACCAAAAATGAGTTTACAAATGTGAAATTTATGACATTTTTGTTTATATCAATAACTAAAATTTTAATATTTGCTTTAAAGCTCTGTTTGCAAAGAACGACAATTCTTGCTTTAGACAAGAATTTACGATCAGAAATATCTTTTAGTTGACTTCCCTTGCAATAACACCGAAAACGGTTTTAGACACAATTTCCTATTTTTTCACAGCAAAGACAATTAGGATATATGCACACGTGTTTTGTTTATCTTTCAAAAACTGCTACAGATGTTATCATCTTATTTATGGTAAAGAAATAACTTTTAGCAAGCCAATAATAAAAAGAAATATCACTTTTGTATTTGAAAAGAATGCAGTTTTGCTTGTATCAAAATGTCACATCTATTAGCAGATGTTTTATCACCTATAAGGTAGGATTTGTAAAGGTGCCTATATTGCCTACGCTACGACTTGACTTAAGACTGTTCATGAGAGGTAAAGAAACTTGCATCAATTTATATCAAAGTACAGCCAAGGAAGAATTTGCCAAATTACGTTGCACACTTTTGATGCCTTCGCATTTCGCCCTTATACTTATTTAGGTAGACGCAGGACCAGGCGACACGACATTACGACAATGCCACATGATGTATGTTAATGTAACATGAAACGCGCAATATTGCAACACTTTGCATTATGTAATATGTTAGTTAAAAGCCTACATATGTCTGCGTAATTTCCCTTCTGTAAAGGCTAAGTGAAATATCACAAAAAGACTTCAGTATTTGAATGCTTACAACACTAGAAACATAAAGGCCTCGAGTACAATTAATGAATTATGGAGTACTGAAGGTATTTTAGATCCAGCAGTTTTGCCATTCAAAACTAAATAGATACCAGAGATATTCGGGCTAAAACATAGCTGTAGATAACTTAATAAAAGTACACAAACTAAATACAAGTAATTTATACATCGTCAGGGGATTTTACAGGGAAACAAATTAATTTCAATAATTAAAAAAGAAAGCATTTTCGGAGAGCGTGTACGAAATAAAGATGCTCCAACCTCAGCCCTACCCCGAACATAAACACAACTTAACTTCATGGTGATGCTCTTTATCAACTTTCATTGGAATACCCAAACGTCTTAAGGGAGAACGGTGTCAGGGCGTATTCAGTTTCATCCGTATCAGATAAAGATACGTCACGCACATTAATGTTGATTATGTGTGAGAAGTTTTACCGGAATTCATTTAAAACTGTTAAAGTGATTCGCGCCACAGAGTGCAGTTAGATGGGGTTATGACAGTCCAACCGTTTTTCAACCCGTAAAAGGGTGTCATACACTTTATCTCATGCTGATAAACAAAATTTCATCGGAATCCAATTGTGCGCACATTTCTTTTTTTCAAATATTTAAGTATTTGGACAGCACAATAAGACGGTTGGGTAAAAAAGTGCCATTTAATTTCAAAGTTAAAAAGTACGAAGAAGAACTGACGACATCAGACAAAAATCTCTGGATGGTGATCATATTACGTGTTGGAACCTTCTTAAAACAAATGATTCCTAATCAGTTAACACTACAAACTGGAGGGGGTGTAGGTTATTGATGAGCTTCAACACATGCAAGCACACGTACATGCATCACCCACCCTCAATTGTGATCACACATGGTAGAAATGTCATATGAATTGACTCTCTGGGTGATAATGCGTATTGATATTAAATGGACACCCTTTATGTCCAAATGTTACTATTACCAACATTCAAATTGGTAAGAATGGTTAATTAACTTTTTGTTACAAGAATGATGCCAGTTTTGTAGGGGAGTGTGTTCCGATTTTTTTTTGATAATCAAAAGGGGGGTGGGGGGGGGGGGGTAACTCCGAAAAATATCTAGAAATGTCTTAACAATTTACACTTGTCCACTTCATGTTGATGATGTACAACAACTTTGATATAAATCAGATTGAAACTGTATGAAGCGTTGTGTATACAAAATGAAAACGGTTTTAGACAAAATATTATTATTTCTTATTTGGATATATATTGCATACCTTCAAAACTGATTCAGATGTTCCTGACAGCTTTTTATTAAAAGTAGAAAAAAAACTCAAGTCGATAACAAAATGAGTTGTTGCCTAGTTTTTTATAGTCAAAATAATACAATTTTGCTTGTATAAAAAGTCACATTTATGAACAGGAGTTGCAATACTGGACAGGTAGGATGGTGCAATTATCTTGATCTCCATTATATACAAAGATAAATTCTGACAAAAATAAGGCTTGTATTTCACGAGTAAACATAAACAGGCTGTAAAAATCCGTATTGTACCTATTATCGGACTAGTTTCATTTAATATGCATGACACAATTCTATCGATAGCGCGCATAATTCATTCACTCGTGTCTATTTTAATATCAATAAACATTTAAGATTTCATTCGATAACAAAACAACAAACTAAAAGGTGGAGGTATATAATATAAGGGTCATTATAGCAGTAGCTAGATCTGGAATTTTGTATTCGACTCTCGTGGATTTTGCAAGGACGGATCACACTTCGCGCCAAGTGAGATCCGACCTGGCAAAATCCAATCGAGCCGAATACTGCATCCCAGATCGAGCTACTGTTATAATAACCCTATTGTATCACCTTTCCCTAAATAATCATGGTTATTTCCCGTAAATAACCACTTCTTTAGCGAAATAATGTTACAGGCCCATCTTGTCACTTAACTGAGTTCAATTTAAACTGACGACTCCATAAGACAGGTCGAGTGTTCTCGGTGCTTCCGCTTTTGTTTTTCCTGACAAGCACGCGGAATGACGTCACAATTTCCTTTTTCCGCAAGGTCATAAATGGACGAACAGTAACAACCAAACACGAACAAAATATCGAAACTAATCAATGACATGAGGGGTAAAGGAAGCAAAAGAAAATTGCAAAACCAAAAACAATAAGACAGCATTCAACAACGAAACTGAAAAAGGTTGATTAAGGCATTCAGACCGAAAACGAAGTGGAACATTTTAAGCTATGTGATGCCGAAGACTCAGGAAACCCGGGTAATGGTATAGATAATGTTGGTAACTTTAGCTCCCTTCTGAAAAACCAAATAAGAATATTGAAAACAGGATGTTGCGGTGATTTTAGCCAAAATAAGGGACCGGTTACTGCTAATTTAAGCCGGCTTCTGCAGCCGGGATTCAAATCCACGAAGTCTAACTCAGATGACATTGCGATGCACACCCCACAGTCTATAAAAGACTAAATATGGCGGGGTGAATACGTTAACCTGGCGCTTTTGCTGAGAGGCGATTTAGAATTGTCTGAACACTCGAGCGGTCACAGTTTGTACATGTCACCAAGTGGTCTGATTGAATCTAGACCTAAGGAATTCAAAGGAAAAATAGCATCCATCAAAATGTGGACAGATGCCTTTTTTTAATCTATATCCGCTTGAAAAAAAGTCACCCACACTAACCCAAGACTTTTTCGTTTATGTCGTGTTTGACGACCTGTGGTTTTCCACTTTGTTTATTTGATTAAATATGTGTCAATTATTAAGAAGGCTTCAGTTACATAACAGGGCTTCGCGTGGGTAACTTACGACAAGCAGTTTCGACTGCGACAGGCGTATTGTTAATTGAATCTAGATCTAAAGATTTTTTCCAACCATTTCAAAAAAGTAATAGAATTAATACAAATGTGTCTGAAATCTGTAAATCACCAATACTAGAGTTTTCATCGAGTCGAAGAACTTGAAATCACCCTTAGATCACCATAAAATTACCAAAGAAAAATTGAAAAAGAATTTCAAGAAGGTAGAGTGGCCGGTCCTTTTGATACTTCTACTTTAAAATGCTTAATTTAAGGGTGTCACCAATTGGACTCGTCCCCAAGAAAAATGGACAATTTAGAATAATCCATAACTTATCGCGTCCAAAGGGTAACTCGAGGCTCGGTATTCGAGCTTTGACCAAGCAATACATATGTTGCAAGATCTCTGTCGCGGTTCTATTCAAATTAGACATAACAAATCACTTCCGGTGCACCCGGACGACTTTTATCACCGGGTTTAGAGTTCTTCGATTCCTACTTTATAGATAAATGTTTACCTTTCGGTTGCAGTATATCATGTAACCTATTCAAAGAATTCGCAGTTTTCTATTGAACTAATTCTGAAAGGATTCTTCACTAATTAGACGTACGACATGCGAAGATTTGCTAAAACTTTGTAATGACGTATAAGCAAGACTTTAGGGGCCAGTGGCGTCTGAAAAGACTGTTGGTCCCGTTCAAGTGCTGACGTTCCTCGGTTTAGAGCTTGATTCACAGGAGATGGTTGTTCGTATGCCGTGAGACAAAATCATAGACTTAATAGGGAAAATATCCGCTATGCTGTCTAAAGAAAAATCTACATTAAAAGCTATGCAAAACCTTATAGGCAGTCTCAATTTTGCTTGCAGAATAATTCGCCTAGGTAGACCTTTTTGTCGTTTGCTTATAAACGCTATTTGTGTTTTGACAAAATCATATTATCACATTCGTGTGAAAAGAGGCATAAAATTAGATTTGGAGATGCGGTTGAAATTGTTTCGTTACTGTAATGGAATATCAGTGTTCTACGACCGCCATTGATCTTCCAACGAGGCTGTCCAGCTTTTCACTGATTGTGCGGGGGTTTCGGTTTTGGTGCCTATTTTCAGGGTCATTGGTCTAGCGGCAAGTAGCCGCAGAAATGGGAACAGGAAAACATTACAAGGGATATAACTGTGCTGTAACTGTTTCCAGTCCTCGTCGCACTGCATATTTGGCGTGATGAGTTAACCTGTAAGATATTTTTTTAACTGTGACAACGCCGCAGTTGTTTAAATCCTGAATTCCTTTCCATCAAATTCTGAACGCGTTATGGCCCTTGTACGATGTATTACAATCACAACATACTCATAAAGCCATTCATGTCCCTTAAAAATATATATATGACACATTATCTCGTTTTCAGTGGGAACGATTCCAAACTCGGGCCCCAGAAGCAGATTCAGAACAGTGTCTAATGCCAAGCCATTTTTGGGAAGTATTCAGGCAAGATTCGCACTTCTATAAAAATAAATCATCGCAAAGAACACCATTAAAACATACCAAACCGCTATTTCAGTCTTGTAAGCTATACTCTTTACGATATCAGTTACCATATGAAACCAAGCACGTGGCTTTATTCACTTCATATTGTTTCGAGCTTGGATGCCAGCAACAAATACTATGATTTACATCTATGGGGTAAGCTTCTTTCATAAAGCTTACAATTTTCATGATCCATCCACTAATTTATAGTTGGAAAACAGTTAGGAGGATGCCGCAGGTCAAATACTAAACCTGATTTGAGGTCACCTATTACTGATCGAATTCTTAAACAAATTCTAGCAAGCATTCCGTATGTTTGTAGTACCGAATATGAAAACGAATTGTTCTATACCAGTTATGGCAAGGAGAATTAGTTTATTCTACGGAAAGCTATAAACGGCGTCATTTGCGCTTAAGTGAATTGCTATAAATGAGTAACGATATGTATTCGCCAGTCTGAAACAACCCAGTCTGGTCCATCATATATCTTAATTATTCCTTCAGAATATGAAGGTCATTGTCAAGTCCGGGCCCAACTCCGGTACAGCAAATTTCTTCCTTCGGCCGAGGTTCAACTGTTTGTACACCAGGACGGCAAACCCCTTACTAGATATCAATTTTCCACAGTCTTAATCAAATGCATTAGGTACACAGGCCACTTTACTTTAGCAGTCACTTTACGTCACGTTCTTTTTGCATACGTAGAGCAACTCAATTAACCGTCAATGATGTAGAAATGGCAATAATTCAGAAGCTTGGGCGCTGGAGGTCTTACGGATGCAGATCTTACAAGGATACAACAATTATAACAACAATAATAACAACAGAAATAGCAGCATCAATAAGGATTACAATGATAATGTCGATGATGACGATGATGATAATAATAATGAGGATAATGACTATCAAGCAAAGAATCAAACAGTTGAATTAAGATTAAACAAATATCAGATTTTGGCGCGGTTGACCTAATGTAAACAAATATTACACGGGCATACAATCATCTAGCCGCAAACGAAACTTAAATGGGTCATCTAAGCTGAGCGTTTGCATATATTGGCTAAACTAGTACAGTAATATTTCAATTTTAAAATAAATATCGTCAACCTATATATGGATCATGTCTGATTCGATTCTTTATTTGGCCGGCAAAATGACATTGGACAGCCGAACTTGAGCTTTAAGTTACCAAACAATATTTCTATCAGATGGTTTGGGGTCAGGGCCTCAGGTGAAAAGATTTTCATAGTCAGCTGCAATGTTACAAAACAGGAGCCCAACGGTAATATTAATTCATCTCGGTGGCAATAATCTCACATCGATCAGTATTTATTATAGTTTAATTAGAAAGGTGTCCGAATGTATTCCGTATTTGTTCAAGACATTTCCTAACGCTACAGTTGTTTAGCTTGGTATTTTTCAAAGGATTGTACAGTACTGAATCTATTAAAAGTATCAGGAACAAACGAAAACGCACAAACTACACCGGCCATAAACTCGTAAGCGAAAGCAGTCGAGGAAGACATTTCACAATAACTATTGACTACAAAACCAGCGCTCTTATAGGACGGGTGGTGTACACCTTTCAGACACTGGTCTTGAATTACCTTTCGAAGCATAAAGGTCTTTCTAACACAGGTCGCTCGCTACAATTTTGCGGAAAAAGGAAAGAAAATAATTTCTATATTTTTCTTTCTTTTTTTGTGGCGGAAATTCTAGCTTTTTCGGTGCTTTTCTCAAAGATTACCTTCTTTTCATTTTGAATATATTCGTGTAAAACATACGCTAAAGCCTCCCCCGTTATTACTGCACAGCATAAATCGAAATTTTACTATTTCATTGTGTTGCGCATAATTTAAGCGCAATTAATCATGATATAAGTATATAATTGCGTTGTGCATGGTGTAAACGCAGTATGGTATTGTGCATTTATAAACACAGTATGGTGTTGCGCACGGTATAAACGCAGTTGTTCATGGTATCAGCACAGTATAGTGTGCGCATGGTATAAGCGCAGTTATGCATGGTATAAGCAAAGTTTTGTGTTGCGCATGGTACAAGCGCTGTTGTACATGGTATAATCATAGTTTTTTTGCTCGCGCATGGTATGTAAGCAAGGTTAGGTATCATAATTTGTATCACTGTAGCGTCCAGATCTAAGGCGCTGTTTAATCAGGCGATATTTCAGGGGACAGCAATATGCATTAAGTTTACAAAGGTACATATTGTATACATGTATAGATAAGAACAATGAAAATATGTACTGCCATTAAAAAAAAAACTGGCTGTTGTTAACAGTCAACTGTTACTGCATAACATTTAATTATGAATGCAGTTCTATGTGCAAATTTAATTGATCTATTAAGTAAAGTTCAAACCATTAGATGGGGATTTTATACATTAAAAGTTAATATCTAATTTAAGATAGTTCTGCACGTTTGGATGAAAATTTTTTCTACAATGTAGAATTTGATTAAACTCTGATTTTTCAAAACTTCAAAATATATCTAGAAAATTCAGCAAATAAAAAGGATAGGATCTTGTGCTTGACTTTTTGCTAGACTGATTGAAAAATTTGGACCTCATGCAATATGTTATAATGAGAGTCTATGGGAAAATCATAATTTCATAACATTTCCGCGAAAAGAAATTTTTCAACAATGTAGATTTTGATGAAATTTCTCGCAGTTGTAAATAAACATATGGCCTATAATTTGGTAAAATAAAATGTATAGGTCCGTGTGCTTATTTTTGGGATATTTGACCATAATTAAAGCGAACCGGACAGTTCACACTAATTTTAAAACATTATTTTGAAATTTTTAACGTATCATATGTTTTAATATCATATTTTGACTTAAGAAATATAGCAACACTGCCATTGCAATATATGTACTCATAGGTTTCGATTAAATCAGAAAATGGTTTTCATTTCGTACGCCGAATCCAGGCTTAATTCTATGTTTTCCGGATAAATGACGTTACGCCATCACTTCCAGTATATCAAACGTGCATCATTACCTTAAAAGATGAAATATTCTAGTGATGATAGGCATAGGATATCTTGAAATGTTGTCAGTTAACTAATTATCACGTGCAAAGTAAAATAATTAAAGTTTAGTGCTCAACTTTGCAACTGGACATTTTGTCAATTTTTACCAGAACAGCTCATATAGGCATACAGCGTTGATCATAGCAATAGTTTTTTTTTAATTAAACGACATCTATTTTTCTTGATTCACTGCGTTATATGGTATAATTATTCACGGTTAGTAACTGGATACCGATCTGCATTTGTACGCTTTTCTTTTGACAAGCTTAATACATTTTACTCTATAAAAAACAAAGGAGTTTTGCGTTAACTAGGTGCAAAAAAATTGCAATATTATTATATTAATACGATATTTTCAAGTTAAAAATCAAAAATGTATAAATTGAGAATCAAAGCTTTAGTGGTTATGGGCCCTCGTTAATCAGCATACTAATCCTTTTTTACCTACACGTACATATATCTAAAATACATATCGTTAACCTTTAGCCTGTTGGCGGCAATTGATTCTGCTTTTGCGACCAGTGCAGACCAAGATCAGCTTGCACATTCGCGCAGTCTGATCATGGTCTGCACTGTTCGCTACTCAGTCAAAAATCTATATGTGACAAATTTGTATAAAGTTCATTGTTTATAAGTCTAAAACCTTGAATACATATTGCTGGTTTCTGACAGACTACGGATCATCAAAAAAAGAAAAAATGGCAAAAAAATGGCACAAACATAAATGACATTCCAAAAATAAAGTAATTTTCATCGTAGTTATCTAATTATTGCTACATGAAAGTTCTGTAAAAACCTAGTATAGGGACATTTCTTCAGTTTTATATATCACGTATATTTCACGAACATTTGAACTTCTTCAGATTCTGTCATTCTAAAATCTCGTAATATGTATGACAGTTGAAGAAATTACAAACCTGACGTATGTCACGAAGTTTAACCGACGCGTGCAATCCTTTACTTTTTGTCCTGAAAAAAAGGAGTGTCTGTAAATGCTGGAAAGTTAGTAAAATGAATAAACGGGGTTTTCCGTTTGCCGACAGACGATATGTGTATAAGAAGCATTTTGAATTTTTTAGATGATAACAATAATATCATTATTATGTTCTATTTATGAAAATTACTCAATGATTCGAATATTACGATATGTTCATAATAATGGGACACCTAGTTTTTGGATTGATATATATTTTGCGAGATGCGTATACATTACTTACACGTTTAGCCTAATTTGAGCATTACATTTGATTAAAAAGTTTTTGCCATGAAAAACTACACTGAAATGCCTTTTTGAAGTTCTGTGAAAACTTCATTTGAATATTTAATGTGCAATTATTGATAACAAGATGAATTCGACTTCTTATAATTTAAATGTTAAACTTTCCTTCTTTTGCAAATACTGTACCGGAACAGTCAATTTTCATTTGACAGGTACATGTACACACCTGTTACTTTTCAGAATGTTTCCAAAATCAAAGCATGTGGATTATGATTATACAACACTGTTTAAAATAATTAATCAGTATAATGAACTTAATTAAAAAAATGTTTTATTGTAAATCTTGGCAATGTTAGCCTTTTTTTCAGGGTGTGTTACTAAACAGCCTAGAAGAGAGCTCTTTTGTTAACACCCAAAATGCAGTGTTAAAAGCACGAGTATCGGAGGCACAGAACTTCAAAGTTTTCAATAAGCATCAATAAATACAAGAATAGCTATTATGACTATCGAAAGTTGCTGATCTGCTCAAAAGTCATTATTTTTAACTAATCTTGTGATTTAACTTTGACAGCGGGTCTATCCTCACGAATACACAAAAACGTTTATTCATAATAAAAATTTTCGAATGTAAAACTGACTCAACTGTATTTCAGCTGAAGAAACATACTGTCACATAAACTATGTGTGTTAATTATCATCATTAAATCTCAAGTAAAGAATTAGTTTCAACGATGTAAACAATCCCATAAGCAAAACTGTGCCAAATGACACATTTTCAAACAAAGAAAGAATTCCAGCTGTTTTCATTCAAACACAACAGTTGATTGCAATTTCATCCCTCTTGTTTCCTAGCATGAGTATTCTTTATTATTCGCAACACTGAAATTGTAAGTTTAAGCAGTCACACGGATATGAATCCGTTGTCTATTGGATTATGTTATAATGCGTTCAGCACATATTAAGACCTACATTAACTACTAAAATATAAACATAATCTACCGAACAGTGTAGGTATACAAGAAAAAGACCTCAACACAACTATAATTGTGTTATGGTCCGAAACTCCATATTGCAATGCACTGTAACATTTACAGTTATTCTGCTTAAATGTCGTACAAACGTACTGTAACATAGGCGGGAAGATTATTTTTTTTCAAAAATTGGTTTTCATATTACCCTCGCTTTGCCGGAGGAGAATATCGTATCGCAGTGTTTTTGAAATGTGCTCTCTGTTTTATTCGTCGAATTAAAGAAGAAAGGAATGGAACACACTTAAGCCTTCATCTTTTGTTACAGGAAAATATGAAGATAATACAAATGAATTATATAATAAACTAATAATAGTAATATTCTTATAACGAATATTCGATCTGAGTATAAAAAGAGACAATATGTAACTTTCCCCGTTGAATTGACTGAATATTTTTTCTACATTAATTTTGCATATCGTTTTCATTATATTATACTTTTTCATACTTAATGGGATGATATAATGTCCCGCTAATATAAACCAGTTGTAGGCCACTGACATTAAACGTGTCTCCTCCCAAATTTTGAACAATCTACAAGCTTGAACAATCGATATACATGCAAATTTACTAAACATTCATAGCCAGCAGAAAAATTAGCAGAATAGGCATAATTTGGAAGACATACTATTACAATGATACACAAATAAAGAAATTACAGAATATGATACACTGAAAAAAGTATAAAAAATACAAATTCAAAGTCCCGCAACCACATCAAACCATTGATCAAATATTATAATACATGTAACATGTGTAAGCAACAATAAAAACTGAACCAAAATAAATAATAAATTTCTATATGTAATTAGACAACCTTCAAAACTTAGAAACAATGAAAAAGCGACCGAGCGTTGTTTCTGTATGTTCATACTCATACTGATTTCTAGACTTTTTATCCTCTGCTATTTTATATATTGCAACATATATAAGATAGTTTAGTTTATTTTTGAGAGACAGTGTACTGGGACACACCATGTACGGCTACTGGGCGGAATTGCAACGTTACGTCACACATCAAAATTAATATTGCAATTTCTATGGGCGGTCAGCGCCTTTTCAGCTACAAAGTACCTTTGCGTTATAATGCGCGTAAAACGACGATGCTTCTTTATATTAGAAATTAACTCCATTTACCTGGATGTGTTACTTCCTTCTAACTCATAGTTCAACATGCTCATTGATAGTCAGTTTGAGGTGATTAGGCGCGTAACATCATGCAATCACATTGCACTTTTGTTTTAATTTTCTTTCTTACTTGAGTCTGGAAATTCAAAAATGTCAAAGAAATTTCGAATTGCAGTACGAACACTGATAAAACTCGTCATACATGTATGTCAGATGTAGTTTTTACATATACAATCAATCATGAATAGTACATGAACAAATAAATATGATATAACTATGATATATGTAGCCTGCGAAGTTTTACTTTGCGACAGTTCAGCGTAGGTAACTCTGTTATAATTTCATATACTTGGCATGTTACGAAACTGTATGGTTTTGTGAATAAATGTTAAAACATAAAGGATCCGATTCTTTTTAAAACAAACTAACGGCTTTTCTTTAACACAATATTAAGGGACCTATCTAAACCATACTTGTAATATAAAAGAACAAGTATAAAACATTATTCAAAAATAGTTATTAGGCCAAAAATTATACCACCATGTAACAAACCAGAGATGCTTTTGAGAAAAGCGCATGTCTCCAACAACTAATCATCTGAATAGTAGTGTATGAGACAACCAAGCACTAAGACCTCAACTGCCTTATCTGACTTTGAGTGCTTTGATTATCAAAAACAAGTTTCATGGGCCATAATTCCGAAGTGCTTTGGCCGATTTGGCTAGTCTGGCCGAGGACTTATTGGCAAACACATTTTGTTCAAGTTTGGTGAAGATCGGATGAGAAATGTTCGACTTAGAGTGCGGACAAGCTTTGTAACAGACAGACAGACAGACATACACACACACACACACACATACATACACACACACGCGCACGCGCACACACAGGAGTAAATCAATATGTCTCCCACACAACTGTTTGGTGGGAGACATAAATATAAACACATCATAGGATCTAGAGGTGTAAATACAGTTGTTAGAGCAGCTGTTTCTATCTTTTTTTTAAACTGTTATAATTTCTAATTGATTTACTTTTCATCATTATGACATTGTATTCTTTTGAACTTTAATCTTCTCATGTCAACCTTTCGTCTTCTTCTGTTTCCTAAATTTTCTCCAGTTTTTTTTAGTCTTATTTGTTTCTTTCCTCATTTAACGCCTTTTCTAACATTTCCCTTTTTCTTCTTTCTTCATCTTTCTCTTGCTTAAAGCGTTCTTTTTCTCTTTTTGCTGCATCTCTTTCTCGTTCAAATCGTTCTTTTGCTTTGTTTTCCTCTTTCCCCACAGTTTTAAGTGCTTCTAACTCATCTTTCATTGAAGTTAGTTCCTTTTCATGCAGGTTATTTAACTCTTCTTGCTTCTTCTGCATGTTTTTTCGCAACATCTTAAACCTTTTTTCGTACTTTTCAGATACTTGCCTTTCAATTTCAGCCAAATCCTTCATTGCATTCATCATATCATCTAGGTGCATTTTATATTGTTTCTGTTCGTTTTCAAGTAACTTCTTGAACCGTTCTTCATTTTCGTTTTCGCGAATAAGATTCTGTTCCTTTAATTTGTTAATTTCAATTTCAAATTGTTTTTTCTGTTGTTCATTTTCTGTGGTCATCAATTGGATCTGCTTTTCACTGATTTTCATTTGATCTTTCCATTTATCCATTAAGATATTCATTTTCTCCGCTTCCTGCTTCGAGTTTTCTTGCCGTTCCAATGCCAGTTTAGCCAACTGAGTTTGATGACTCTCTCTTTCATCTTTTAGAATGTTTTCGTACAGCGTTTGTCGCTTCTTTTGCGCCTGCTGATTTTCTGCTTGCATTTTTTCCAGTTCATCTGGTAAATATGAAAACAATATGTTTACATGGAAATTATTTATAGTAAATAAAAGAGCATATTAGGTTATTTTTCAAACAATTTATCATCTTATCTGACGAATCAGGCAAGATTTTGTGACATATCGATAGACCGATAGAAAACATAAAAAACGCCGAAAATATACGAATTCAAATTAGGTGTCATATTAAACAATTATTCTAAGTCTTGTTGAATATTTTCAGTAGTTTAAGAGCAGTAGTATGCACACGAAGTACTTGTTGGAGATTTCAAAGGGATTAAAGAATACTCTGGCCACGTAATTCAACCGACCGGAAAAGAAACATATACACAACTTGTTGTTTTTGATTTGTTGGATATAGCGTCACGCTGACACATGGACATAGTGACATTTTGGCATTTGATGGTGAAAGAATATCCCAGGTGCTCCTCCGTGAAATCTTTTAGACGCAGACAGACGCCATGGTAGAACCAACGACCTTCCGTAAGCGAGCTGGATGGCTTCACAATATGAAAGAATTCTACATCCGAGCGAGGTTTCAGTGAAACTTACCACGGAAGTGAATTGCAAAGAATTTTTTTCTAACGTTATTATAAATGAATCTCAATCAAAACCGCGAAACATCATTGCAATGCAAGACCTAATACTGTACCTCCCTGCAAATATTGGTTTAAGTCTAACAAATAGTATTAGAGATGTAATCCAAAATGCTCCAATAAAAGGCAGGACAATATTTACATATTTCGGCCCTAAATGGTTCATTAGTCCTTCACAACCAATCAACCTAACAAACAAATACGTATAAATTGCGCTTCTTAACTAAATATTGCTACTCATCAATGGAATGAACTTTTATTCAGATCTTACTTACATTCACTCGGAAAATAGTGACGATAGACCACCTGCTTAGCTTAGATAGACCACCTGCTTATAGGAAGATCATAGACCTACGAACCGCGATTTCGATTTCCGGACGAGGCGTATGTTCTCCGGGACAAATTGTTTAAAGACATTGGGTCTGAAATCCTTCGTCCTCCTCCTCTGATTTATGAATCTAGGAACGCTGTTAACTGCCGGTCGTTAAATTTTGTACATTACTAAAATACTGTTAAAAAACGGCGTTAAACCCAAAACTAACGAAACAAGCAAACAAAATACCGACGGTATATTAAACAAACCAAATCAGTACATCCCCACAAATATGTGGATAGATGATTAGATGAAGGTAGTTGCTGCCATGACTTTAGTTGATAAATAGACAATATACTCCTTTAATACTCCACTTTCAAAATCTATAAAGCCCGGATATCAACAAAAATATACTCTTTTTGACAGGTGTATGTATTTAGATGCAACAAAACAAAAGTCAGTTGCCCTCTGTACCAGTACTAATAAAAATAACGGCACATTTTCTTTCAGCGGATGCCCTGAGAAATCACTCTAGATATTATGTTGTGACATTTACACATAATGTAAGATTTCCATGAATTTTGTCCGAAAGAATAATTTGTAAATATGTGACAATGTATCC
Source organism: Mercenaria mercenaria (assembly GCF_021730395.1). Taxonomy (NCBI): domain Eukaryota; kingdom Metazoa; phylum Mollusca; class Bivalvia; order Venerida; family Veneridae; genus Mercenaria; species Mercenaria mercenaria. The sequence continues at coordinate 45,186,153 of NC_069378.1, forward strand.
GTACAAATAAAACGTTATATTTCCGTTATAGTAGTCAAAGGAGTATTTTCTCACGTTTTCTGTCCACATCTGTGAGTTTTTGATCTTCAAACAGGATATGCTTTTCGTTTGCAGTTTCCTCCGCTAGGAAGAAGTGTAACACACTTTGAGCCTGAAAATATTCTCTCATATATAAAGAATTTACTTTATTATAACCTGAAATATTTTCACATGGTGATATGTATAAAGTTGTTGGAAATTAGCTAGCTTTAATGTATTATCACATGCAATCTTTTACAATGCTATTTCAAGAACGCTTTACAAGAATCTAGGATCCACTTACCTCACGCAGACTACTTATCTGCATGACTTTAGCGGAATATCTTTCAATTAACTCTCGAAATTATTTGAAGGAACTCCAAGTAGTTATTGTAGGTAACTCAAATGCATGAGACAATATTCTTTGATCAATTCGTGCCAATCAAGCGGGGCAATATACGCCCGAAGGATTACATCATAGGATGGGAGCATAATTTAAAGAACTTTACTGTTGTAGCCCAAAGGAGTCGAACAACAAAAGGAAAACTACAAAAAACAAATCTAAGTCCACCAAAAAATATTCAAAGTCCACACAAAAAATCCCAACCGGGTACAGTTATGTAAAATTATACCTAAAAATTAGAGGTAACATCCATGTTGTACCACAGAAAAGTGGTTTCGGTTTTTTCCCTATGGCCAATAATAAAAAAGTTTCAAAATAAGCTATTTATAGTAACATAAAAAGGGAAGTAATTAAAAAAATATTGTTAGTGAACAAAAAAGAGATCTGCCAAATAAAAACAAGAGCACTGCAATGCAGAGCAATATACATAAAGCAAAGTCATATATGACCTTTGACCCTTAAGTGTGACCTTGACCTTGAAGCAAGTCAATCGGAACATGCACTCTGCACATCGCCTCAGTGTGGTGAACATTTCTGACAAGTTTCTTTGAAATCCTTCCAGCAGTTCAAGAGTTACAGAGCGGACGCGAAACAAACTAATATGATTTTTGACCCCTAAGTGTGACCTTGACCTTGAAGCGAGTCGTCCGGAACATGCACTCTGCACGTTGTCTTGGTGTGATGAACATTTGTGTCAAGTTTCTTTGAAATCCTTCAAGGGGTTCAAGAGTTACAGAGCGGACACGAAACAAACTGATATGACCTTTGACTTCTAAGTGTGACCTTGACCTTAAAGCGAGACATCCAAAACATGCGCTCTGCACGTCCTCTCGGTGTGGTGAACATTTGTGTCAAGTTTTCTTGAAATCCTTCAAGGGGTTCAAGAGTTACAGAGCGGACACGTACTTGCTAACGGACGGACACCAGCGTCATAACATAATACGTCCCTTCGGGTGTATAATAAGAATTAATATCCAATACGCACTTCCCTGAAATCGTAACCGTATCGCAGAGTACGTATGCATGTCTATACGATTGATATATACACGAAACTTCATAGAGAAAGTAAACAAATTCCCGAAAACGATGTCAAAGCAAACAAAGTAAAAAAGTGGGCCACCGCCTTAGAAAGGTAAGTGACAAATATGACAAAAAGAATTTAATCAGGTTAATGTTGTGTAGGTGTATCACTTGCACACGTAATGGCAACAAAGGCTACAGTATGTAAACCGCATACGGTATTTGATTCATTTTTCTATTTACATATACATGCAAATATGGTTGAATTTATAACCCGTGTACATAGAATTTTGTACTGCCAAAGCATTCAGGAATTGTATAAATTATGGTTACCTAAAGGAGGTTTCACATTTTTACTAAACAAACGATTTTTTATATATATAAACCTACATTGCTTTGAGTTTATGAAACACTGAATTACAAGAAAAATCATAAATGTAGACATTTAATGAACTCAATGATTCTTGTTTGACTTGAAAATACAGAACATAATATAAACGCATTTCAAAAGAAATAAGCAGTCCGCTAAACGAATTCCATTCCGAGTTACTCCTAGGTTTGCTGTCTTACGGTTGTACATTTACCGCGGGAATCCATGACAGAAAATTTAAGACTCAATGAATCCTCGAGTGGGCTTACATTGCAGTTTCTGCAATTCCTTATTAGGCGCTAGTACTAATTAGATGTCGAGGAAGCAATTATAGAGCACTGTTCTATTATGATAACTTTTCCTAGGGGAGGTAAATGAAATATGCAATACTTATTCGGCTTAAGCAGAATACATAATAATTTCTTTTAAATCCGATAATAAGCCTGATATTATTGAGAATTGCAAATAACTATTTATCAAATTGCTTTGACATACTGAACCATAATATTCCTTCCAGATCGTTTACTAGTCGTAAGATTCAGCTTTCTCAACTCAACATTCATTCTATGGCACCAAAGAATTTTCTGGCGTAACATGGTTAGAGAAAAATGTCAATAAACTGACAAGTGTTACGTCTAGTTTTGAATTTGTGAAAAAGTGGCTCAAGTTGTCTTTTACTATGATTTCCTTAAAACACCTTTCCTCCTCGTATTCCTTTCGTACTTTTTGCATGTAAAAGACAAAAGTACTCCTGTGTAAAGAATACGGTCAATGAAAGTGTTAGAAAATTCCTTTTATCAACGGAGAACATTCAAACGCGGCAAATGGAACAAACTAGATGCTACTAGTAACAATTTGTAATTTTTTACCTACCTCATACAGTTCAATGTCTTTTGTTTTGTGATTGTACTCTGATTTCATGGCCTCAAGATCCATTTTGTATTTTGTGTAACCACCAGGCACATGGTATTTGCCGCTTTTCTGTTTTTTCCCTACCAAATTTTCGAATATTTGCTTTAGCAGGAAAGAACAATGTGATCGTACTAACTCTGTATTTTCCTTTGAAACACTGTTCCACAATTCATCCATTTGTTTCTGTAGGAAATAGTATCAACAATTATTAAAACTTAGAAAATAGAATGAACGTATTTATAGATATCCTAACTAATGTCAAAATGAAAGCAAAAGTAAGATTTATGTTTTACTCTTCATGGTTTTACCGCTTGTACGATGAAAGACTGATTCCCTGGTGTGGTGAAGAAAAATAAAAATATTGAAAAATATAAGATGCACATATTTCTTTTACATATTAATCATAGTTTTGAATGTAATGGATAATGTTCATAAGATACTTACAATAGCCTCTTTTTCAAAGGATTCAGAATCAAACATTGCATTCAACCTGTACTCCGACAGGGATAAATTTTGTATGTTTTGATAGAGTTGATGAAATTTCTCCGTATGCAAAACTGGAAGTTGGATACTTTTCAGATGACGTGTAAATGTTTCTACCGCAACGTCTGCCATTCTTTTGTTTTCTAACTTAGAAACAACAGTTATTGCATCATCTACATCTGGAACTTCCCCATTACGTATTGCGTGCACATATGACTCTACCAATGATGCGAACACTGCAAACAGATTGTGAGCTTATCATGTTACATTTCCACAAGTATAATGTATCTGTTTGATTGGTATTGAAAACACTCTGACAGATATAAATTTCAGTTACAGTGTCTATAGGTGTTTAACTTAATTCCTTTTTCAGGTACGTATGATCACGATGACATGGTCTTAAATCTAAATTACATTGCTTAATAAATACAAAAGATCTACAAATATGAAAATACATTGTTGTCTAAATGGTAGTGAGGTATTTAGAATCTCGCATCTTTTTTATCATTTTCTGATCAATGTCAAAATCTGTCCTAACAGGTTTGAATAATATTTAAAATGTATTCGAAGCGGCGATATCCTTATTGTTGGACATTAAGATGCGCCAATATACTTATCACATACTTATTCCGTTCACAGTCTTGCTGGTTAATAAAGCTTTTCCTTTGCATTCGTACACATACTGAACGAACAGCTCTGACTCCTCCAGAAACGATTTTGATAATTCCTTGACACTTGTTTTATCTAGACGTTGTATTACATCTCTACTGCCAGGCCTATCAAACGTAAAGCATTTACGTCTTGGAAAATATTTTCTGATGCATTCTCTTGGTCTATTATATTTGTCCTCTGTTGAGGCTTTCCCAGGTTTCTCTTCGAGGCACTGTTCGAGATACTGATCTGCACTTATCTGCACACCATCTTTTTCTAATAACAACGTGAAGTCTCGCAGACAAAGAACAAATGTTGGTAGAATTAGAGCAAGCTCTTCTCCATCACGTTGATCTAACTTCGATCTGCTCTTGAAAGATATGTTTTTTGACATTTCAGTTATGAATCTGTTCAGATTATAGGAAAAAAATTTTTTTTATTATTATTTAAGAACATAATTTCTCGCAAACCAGACTGGGATTTCTGGTGATTTCGACGGTGCTGGAGAAATTCATCTTACACCCCGGGGTGTAAGATGACTCTCGTGCTGTAAACAACGTATAACGCACTACATTCGTATAGTAGAGGTTATAATTATCTTTTATGTAAAACTGGAAAAAAATGAAATACCTAGATATCTTCTCTTTGTTCCTTAATATTCAGAGACAAATGTCCAGTTGATACAAAAATTGATGAATGGATGTAAGATATAAAAAGAAAGCAATATTATGCATAATAGAACTGTGTTTTTTTACGTATTTTGTTTAAATTATGGATTTTACTCTTTCTGCAAATCAGTTCTGCGATTATTAAACGATACACAGAATATGTTGAAAGGATACGTCAATTTTTCTACCGCATCTTGATTGAAGGCTGACATCATATTGTAGACCAGAATGTTGCAGAGCAATGAAGCTAGTGTGAATATCTTATTATCATGTCCAACGTCACCCTGTCAAAAAGTACGAGTTCTGATGTTTCATTATACAGCTAATAGACATTTGTAAATTAAGACGAAGTCGAGTGTGAACACCTAGCACGATCGATTTTTTGAAGGGAAACATCTCAACATGATAATTTAACTATATCATGTGTGGTAGGATAAACATGCGTATAACAGGGATAAGGCGTGGCTTATTATACTACCACTTTGTGGTTGGGAATGTGAATTTTGCTATGTCTGTCCGTCTGATAGAATTTGAAATATACATATCGCCAAAAGTAATTAACACTGAATGTTATTCAAGATTGGGAGTTGCGCATCCGTATTTTTAGCACATCTGAAAAACATTGTTAACACACTAAAAGTCATGATTTATATTCGATCTTTATAAAATCTGGTAAGAAAGTTTGCCTTCATGAAATCTACATCTTGTTTGAAACATGATTACCTGGGATCAAAGACTTGATCATGAGGTTGTATCAAAGAAAACAATTATTAACACTTTAGAGGCAATAATTTCTACTGGATCTTATGAAACCGGGTCAGAAAATATGCCTTTATCAAATGCATGTTAACTTTGAAACTGGGTCAAAAACTAAATTCATTTAAAGAATAATAGAGAAGCTTTGTTAACACTCAAGAGATTAAAATGTTTATCTGATCTGTATAAAACATAATTTGCCTTAATCAAGTCACGAAACGTTATAAGCTTGGTTATCTTGCATTTGAAAGGTAATTCAGTAAGTTGAATCAAATGAAAACATTCTTAACACTCCCGGTGCCATATTTTCTTCATGGAATCTAGTCAGAACATTTCTTTTTATGCATTGTAGAACAGATATGATTAATCAGATTTTGGTCAATAACTGGATTTTTCCAAACTTCCAAAATAGTTTGAAAATAGATGAATATTTAGGATACACGCCGTTTGTTTGCCTATTGTTTCAGGTAGTTGAAATATCCCAATACCTATCAAATGCTAATATAAATCTAGAAAGTATATTGGTATCAAAAGAAATAGCATGCTTTAAAATAAAATTAATTGGAGGCAAAGTTTCATAAAAAGTAGTAATATATTATATACTTGTAATATGGATCTAACTTTTAGTAATGGGTCTTTTTGTTCCTTAAATGGAACCAAAAAAAATGCCATAAAGGTTTGCTCAGATGTAGTTTACCACCTTTTAGGTCTATTTTCTACCTGATCTACAAAAATTTGGTCTGAAAGTTTGTTTTTATTTTACAAAATCTGTGTTAAAATTCTCGGTTATCTTCTTTTACTAACTAGATCACTAGGTTAAATCAATGAAAAACCTTTTTAGCGCAACAGAGGCATTTTTGCATTACTATTATCTAACAAATGATGACTGGAAACTAGTTAAAGGGTTTGTAGGGTGACTGTTATATAAAGCGACAGAATATAGAGTTAAATAAGAGACAGAACAATTATTCACATAACTTGCTACATGGTATACAGCTCGAGATAATAGATATATCAAAATATATCATACATTCAAGATGGTAATTAGAAATACAATTACATACCTTTGAAACGTCACCAAGTCCTTCCGTATCCAGAAGCAAAAGGACATGCCCTTTATGCTTTGGATGGGGTCTGCACCAAACCCAAATACCCTTCGTTTCAGACTGTATAGTATTTCCAAGTTGAAACCCTGTATATTTTTAACATACAGGCTGAATGATACATTAACAGCAGATAAACAAAACAAATAACTATTGTGCAAACATTTAGCAAGTCTGTACCGTAGAGTTGTAAAACATTAAACCCAACATACGTTAATAAACCTAAAAACACTACACTGTACAGAGCTTTTCGAATGATATCTAATAATTAACATGAATGAAAACATATACGGCAAATTTTTTTCCGCCTCAGAAGGAAACGTCCAAATCTCCACATAAATAGAGTAACCATAAAGGAAACTCAAACTCAATGTCACTGACATGTTAAAAATCTCATCCCTGTAACAAGGTAATTTCACCATTATCATCATAATCTTCCATCTAACATTCCCTTTCTTCCAACCCGTGAGCAGTTCAATGCCGCTGTTTGCAACTTTGACATAATTCACCATATCCTTTCTCTTCACCCCAATTTTTTATCTTTTAAATCACTAGTATTTCTTTTGCTTTTATTCGACCCTATGATCTTGTAAACACTTTAAAAGAACAGGGTACCATACTTATTGACTGGTTCTCTAAAAATCACATAAAATCTAATTCTGAAAAATTACAAGTTATTTCCTTTTGTAAAAAAGCACACAGTCATCTTGAATCTTCATTTTAGTTTTAACGATGTAAAGAGAAGTCTGGAGAAATTAGCCGAAAAAAAAACACCAACAGCACTGAGCTGAAATGATAGAGAAGTAATAATTGTTTGTTATACATGTTGTATTTGAAAATATTTTGTAAAACAGTTAATTCATATACCGCATAGACGTATAAAATTAGAATGTACATACCTCAACGATGTATACTTATAAGTTTATTAAATACATTTACCCGTATTAGACCCGGCAAGGCGATTCATTAGGTACGATTTACCCGTTCGATACAATCCAGCTATTGAAACGACAACCAACGGAGAATCTATCTTTTTGATTTGGGTCAAAGCCTCTTCGTTTACTTCAAACATTCCTTCTATGTTGGCTGCTATCAAATGCATCGGCTTATCGAATATTTGCAAACTGAAGGTAAATCAGTTGGGGCAATTCCAATATAAACTTTAAAAACGAAAATGTACATCTATGATATTGACGGATTCACTTGTACAAATTTCCCTGTCTCTACAAAACACTCTTTTTTGTTATAAAGGAAGAACAACATCTCCATCAATGTTTAAATATTAAACACAGCTGTAGAAGACTGCAATAGTTATTTGAAAGTATAAAAGCTGTATGGTGAAATTTTGACTGCAGTATGTTTTTCTGATAATTTCAATAATGAACAGTAAACTATATTGTATACAGAAGTGTAAGAACAGGAATGTGGGGATGGATGGCTCCGCCTTTTGAGCGTATATAAATTTTCCTCTTGTTGATAAGGCCATACTGATAATTGTATCCTCAACACTCACTAGAATTCAGAATTTGGATTTTGAAATATTCAATATCAACTATGTTACAACTTCATACAAGGGTCTCCCACCCTAAAAAAACTTCCTATTCAAAAATATTTCTCCAAGGATAAATTGACATTAAATGACATAAACCTAGAATAACCGGCAATCATAATTTCAGTATTGAAATGCTCTGAAAATTCAGGATTTGGTATGCACAAATTCAAAATATTTCCGGGGCATAACTTTAAATTCTGTATAACAAACAAATCAGTTCAGGTACAAACTTTTCTTCGGGTAAAAATCATTACATACTTGAGATGCTTCAGTTTATGACAGAAAATGCCTTTCTCTAAAAGCTAAGAATTTATCGTTTAAAATACCAACATTTTGCAGGATGGGATTCCCCCTCCAATTGTCCCCCACCTTGGTCCCCAAATTTTACAAAAAAAGCTCCTACACACTGGTATTCACACATATTTTGATAGTGTGTATACACCAGATTGAGGGGGCGGGGCATCCAGTGCAACAGTCCCACTGTCTCTTAGTTCTGATACAAGATACTTTGTTTCTTCCCCCTTTCTCTATCCATCGGATTGCGTGTACTTTGCAATAGGTCTAGATAGTTATAGCGTTTGTTTGACATAAAAGTAATTATTGATAACATATTGATAACATATATATAGATGCACTTCACCAGATATTTTTGCTTGAATTTAAATCAGACAAGCCACACAGGTGTGTTATGGTAGCTATTAGCATAATTACCGATAAGGTCCAAAGGCCCGGTTTGCTCATGATTTTCACAGGTATAATCTATTATATTAATATTTCAAAAAGGGGTGAGATTATATATCTCCAAATATACATAAAATGCACCAGAGCTGATTTACAAATTTTTTTTTCCGCGGGAACATGCCCCCAACCACCCTAGTTTGTCCCTCAGCATCCATCCATGTTTGGCTGGCTATGTGCCTTCTGACTCATTTATCTGTTAGGCAATAATATAATTTATATATATGTATATATATAGTTTGAACCGTTGCTAAATAGAAATATTTTACGGTGCCATAATTTGGATCAATCAGCTGCTCAACAAACAAAGAGACTTGAATTTAGCTATTTCATGTATATCAATGCAGAATGTATATCTTTATTGTGCTTATAATTTTTTGAATCAGAAAAGTACAATAAAAATATTTTGAAAAATTTTGTTTTAACTCCGATAAAAAATAGTCTGACCCTAAAGTTCTGAAAAAATAATATATTATGACTTTTGTAGAATGTAAAAGAAATTTCTTGACTCCGAGTAAAATCCCAGCCTCCCCATCCCACACCCCCGAAGTTCAAATGGTCGTACCCTCAGAACTGCTCACTGCTCGCTGCTCACGTAGAAGACTGAACGATATCAGTCATCATGTTAAGGAGGTAGGTTACCTTAATATTTGTATGTGCGCATGTCCAACCGGAAGCTAACGTGACGATTTACGACGGCGTTTACGACAAACTAAATGTGTGTGTATATCCATTTTTCTGAAAACAATTCATGAACCTGTCTTCGATCTGATGCTTTATGGTTTAATAATACAGAAATAATGAATAAATTGCCGCAGAAACGCTTCAAAACAATGCTGCCTTAAAATGACGTCATTGACGTCATGACGATACGTGTCAGTTACCGCTCAAAATCAATAGCTTTTATTTTGAAAGTACGTACTTCTGTGCATTTTCTTGATTTGAACTATTTTCGAACAGCCATTATTTGCTGAAATATTTTTATGAGTCTTTTGCTGTGAATTATACTCAATAATTTGCTTCTTTTATTTAGTTATACTGAAATGTTATGTGGAATGTAAGAAAATGGATGATGGTAACCAATGTTATATGGAATATAGTTGGGTGAAAGGTTACTTGTTACGGCCATTTTCAAATAAAAAACTTGAAGTTTGATTTGAAATACCTATTTTTCAGTTTCCTTGATAATTTATTACTTATATACTAAAACTGAGCTCTAAAATTGTTCAAATTTCAGCAGAAAATTGTTCTTGAATTGAATTGATGTTACCATGGAAACGAAGCCCGTGACCTATATATCTAAATGTAAAATTCAAAAGCGTTGACACTGGTCTATTTAAGGAACACAGCTTCGGCTTTTTATTTTCATTTCAACAATACCTATGAGAATAATAGCAGCATGCTGAACGATTTTTCGATGAAAAATGCCACACCAAAGGTACTGCTGTAAGTGTTTTAAGCTGTGAAATTTGTTTTAGTAAATGCAAATAACACGAAAATATAACTTACGTTAGAAATAATATGTTTTAAATCTACATTAACAAGAAAGATAATTTTATTCAATATTTTTTATAAGAAATTACGACAAAGAGCAAGATATAAGCTATTTTAAATATCTCTGTTGCCATGGTTACTTTAAACTTTAAGAAAAATAGGGTACCATTAAAAGTGCTTGGTATTTTGCTAATAATATTACCCAAATATTCCATGTTGGTCATTAACAGAATTGCACTGAAGCCGTCGAAAACCTCGTTTTTTATACATAGTTGTTTAAAAATGAGAGAAAATGCGTGAAAACCATGGAAACACGAGCCCCGGACATATACATTTTAAGCCTATGTTAGAAAGGTAATACGCATACAAGTAAAATTATCAATTATGCAGACTTCTACGGATATAAGTGAAACTAAAATACACTGAAAAGTGTGAAATATCCGTGTTTTCCTTCTTCTTTCTATATAAAATACCTTTGGATGGTCATGTTCTTCAAACCTAGATAAAAATTGAACTTGAAGGGACAGAGATAAACGAAGTTGAGATTGTAGCAGTTAAAACATCATATTATACGAAATACAAAAAATTGCTGCGGTTCAACTAATTTGAATTTACCCTTGTAACAAGGTAACCTACCTCCTTAACAAGATGCCGTTAGTAAACATAATGTTAGTAATTCTCGAGTTGTTTCATTTGAAAAATGTCCCAGCTATCTTTAATATCGATTATCATATTTGGTATTTAATTTTACTTACCCTCTGTATCTTTTAGAGACTGAAGCTGAAGCTGCTGATTCAGATTCCACATCTGAAGATCTAAAAGCGGAAACAATACTGGAAATTTTTAACTAAGTGCACTTCCCGCGAGGAAAACCGTAGGCTGATTTCCCCGAATAGTGAATGTTTTATCTGTTTAATCCTTTTTGTTTTGTTGCTCATTCAAAAAAAAAAGAACATTTTTGGCATGGCTAAGAGCAAAAGAGCAAAAACGGTCTTGCAACATTTTTAAATAAAATAATTATTTCTACCCCGGTATTTGATCAGAAGGATCAAACGACTTAAGACGACTTGAAACAAGTGTTGTTGATCCAGTCTTGTTATATTTCCTGGTCCTTTGGGATCATAGAGTCCATTAAATATGTACGTAATAGAGTTCCGCTTTAGCCGGTGCTAGAGGGGCGTGGGAGGTGTTGCACTTTCTATTTCCTCTTATGAACATACTCTATCAAACCGAGCCTGCTATTCTTCTACTTAGTTGCATTCTAAGTATGCCTCCTAAGGATCGTTTTTACAGTTTTTCCACTATACCATCATAACTATAGCAACATAACACTTATACAACCAATTCGTTAAATTTAAGATGCAAGTTTGTGTTAATGCTAAATCAAATAGTAAAAAGATCCTTTGGAAGATTAGAACGTAGCCTTGCAAAATGTAGCGATTTTGGTTTTGATTTGAATGTATCGGAATATGATGTTACACGCCATAAGCCCCATAGCACATGCTTCAGCGGAAGTCAACATTAAATAATTAACATAAAATGGACTTCATTACTGTGACATGAAATACACAAATAATTGCAAGATTATCTAGAATAAAACATTTCATAAAATTTTGCACGTTTTCAGTAATCAGGTCATCTTTGTAATAATGTGTGAAATTTACACATGTATGGAATAACATATTTGCATCAAGTTAGCGAGAAGAAGTAATCCATTAACGTTGAAACAACATCGACGGCTTAGGAAAAGCACAGAAATATCGATCGAAGGCATAGATAATAATCACAAATATATGTTCTTAAACTGAATCATGCAAGAAAACCCGTGGTTTCTATTGCATTTGATTTCGTTCAGTAGTCTGACATGTTGCACTTAAAGACCTGCTTAAAGTCAAAAATATTCATAATGCTACTTACTTGAAAGGAATTTTGAACAATTTTTTCAATAATCCTACACCTTTAGGTTTAGCACTAACCATCCCTGATCTGAAAAGGCAAACTGTCAACAATAATGTATAGAGGGCAATAAGGTATCTTTATCCTTTCAATGAAAGCTCCAGGCGTTGTCGTTCAGTGTTAAAATTTGACGATCTTCAAATTTAAGTATCTAATATGAAACATATATATTACGGAAACAAAAGATTAAGCTTAAGAACAAAGCCTTTACTTCTATACAATAGATAAACATGACTGGATCTATATTTCGAAAACACGTTCTAAAACAGTCATATTATTGGAAACCAAGAGACATATTAACTTAAGATGTCAATGAGTACTTGTCTAATAAAGTTGCGTAGTTGATACAGTGTACAAATCACAAGCCAATCCACTTATTAAAGGCTCAGTAAGGGAACAATGTTGTATAAGTTAGCACAAAGAAAAAAAAAGAAGAAGTGACTTTGTTCAATGAAATGCTGCCTTAAAGTGTAGAATATACATAAAAACTATTAGCGCATCTGAGGTTTACTGGTTAGCCAGACGTGAACGTAGAGAGATTATGGAAAACAAAGGCTTAAATAATGGATAAATGGCGTCAAAGCAAACCCATTAAGATGCATAGGGAATTCATATAAATACAGTGTATGAAAGGTAAGTACATTATTATCCTATTTAGAACTAAAATTGCTTCACGGAACCGGTGAAGGGTCACTTAAATTTTTAAAGACATCCAGACAGCTCATAATCTTGAGCTGTGTCCAAGGAGCAAAGGCTTATCAAATAAAGTCAATCAACGTACGAGACACTAAAAATTGGAATGACAACATGAAGGCAGACATATGGCAAATTCACGGTTCTTGTATTGTTATTGACAACATATCAAACACCTTTGGTTTTTCAATAATGTAGACATTATAAAATATATACACATATCTTTTTTCATATATGTCCCACCGCGGATGTAAAGATGAATACTAAATTTATTTATAGTAAGCAAAACCAAACAATTTTTACGGCCTCAATTCCATATCGACATGCAATAACTTTAAGGTGATACATGTATATTGTATCGCTTTTGTAAAAATACTAATTTAATAAGCATTCACATTTTCTCATTGTGAAATAACTGCTCTTGAAAAACAACAGTTGTTTGCAATTTATTTCGAAATAGAATTAAGAAGTTAACACGCAGTTATTATAGTACGTTCGTATTTGTATTATTTTTTGTTTTAAGGAAGCCATCCAGCTGGCTTACGGAAGGTCGGTGGTTCTACCCAGATGCCCGCTCGTAATGAAATAATGCACGGAGGGGCACCTGGGGTCTTCCTCCACTATCAAAGCTGGAAAGTCGCCATATGACCTATCATGTGTCGATGCGACGTTAAATCCAACAAAAAAATTAATTTTACGACATCCGCAGTAACTTCACATGTCTTGTGTAAAAATCGCCCGAATTAATCTATATAATCTTAGAATACTCAATTGATTGGTTAACGCATTAACATACTCTGATTTGGTGTCGTTACACGTAGGAATTGTGTCAGTAGAGCTATCTTCGTTTTCTTTTATGTCTTTTATGTCATCCTCCTGAAATATCACAGACAATTATTGTCCGATCATGTATGCCAATGAAAATTTAAAACAAATAAAGTCAATGTAAACTACACAACTAACGTAATTATGAAAATTTAATGTTGTTAAGCGTTTAAACTCTTAAATCTTTTTATATCGAGGAACGGAAAGGAAAGAAATGGCGATATGGATTGTAAACAATTTGACAAAGATTAGCAGCCAAATTAAATCAATAAAGAACTACAAGAAAATCCAATTGTTTGATCTTGAATACCTCTTGGTTATCAGGTGGATGATCGACTTCGAAGTCCGATGAAATCGACACTGAACTCGAACGCTGAATAAGAAATACCTTAAATAATGATTATTACATCGAACAAAATCAATATTTGAGAAAATTATGAGGCTACTCCTACGCATAAAATGCTTCGACTATATGATGAGTTGCTATCTAATAAGTTAATTATTTTTACAAATAGAGTTTTATCAGACACGTGCTAAATTAGGATTCTAAATGTATAGCGAAACGGATTTGTTTCACCTTCATGATATTATAAGAATCTTACACTCCCGGAGGGTGCGGTTGGAAATTTCTGGCGCAAGGGCACTATTTACGCGGTGACGAGACTCTGTCTAGTTACCGCAAAACAGTTACCTGGGAGCCAGATATTTTCAGCCTAAACTAAAGTTATATTTGTTTTCGTACATGCCGTTTTCTCCGATTGATAGTAGAAATAAAGAAAAAATGCTTTCTCTTTTTAGCATTTTTAACATTATTTTCTTTTATTATATACCTAAATAAATTCTGTAAAAAATCAGCTTGTATTTTACAATTAAATATGAACACACAGACAAAAATTCCGTATTGTACCTTTTGAATTCCGTATTGTGCCTTCCGTATTGTATGCTGCCGGACTATTTTCATTAATATGCATAACACGACACATTTCTATAAATAGCGCACATAAAACTTCACTAAGTTCCAATTAATATCGATAAACATTGAAGATTTCGTTCAAGATCAAAACAAGAATCAAAATGGTAAAGGTATATAATAAAAGGGTCATTATAACAGTAGCTGGATCTGGGACTTTGTATTCGGCTCTCGTGGATTTTGCAAGGTCGGATCACACTCGGCGCTTGCGCGCCTCGTGAGATCCGATCTAGCAAAATCCACTCGAGCCGAATACTGCATCCCAGATCCAGCTACTGTTATAATAACCCTATTATAGTAGCGTATGACTGTACGCATTCACTCATAAATTACAGCACCTGAGACATCTTACATCCTGGGGTGTAAGACGAGTTTTTTTTCAGCACCGGCAAAACATGGGCAAATCCTGTCCGGCATGCAAGAGGGTAATATATTAATGTGTTTTCAAATCTGATTCTAAATCGTGCGACTTTTTAAATGTTATTGAATTTAATACAATTCACTAAACGGCAAAAATGTTCAATACATGGTTGATTTTCACTGGGGATATTTTTGAAATTTGATTTTCCTTTCCCAGTTGCTAAACCAAGTTAGAGTTATCTAAGGTTGTACATAAATGAATTTGGAAGTTACATGGTGTTTTAAACTTTGCATTTTGGTTAAGATTGTTGAAAAATTCAAATATTTATCAAATACAAATGTAAAACTAGAGATTATGTTGTAATAAGGAGAAATAGTCCGCTTTTTCAATACTTCCATATTAAATGGGGGAGGGGGTGGGGTTATTACAAAATTTCCTAAAATGAAATAAAACATACATTTCTAATAGGGATCTAAATCTATGCTATAGGTCTTTCTGTTCCTAAACCATTAACAGAAAGTAAGAAAACTGAAAACTGACATAAAATGTTGCTTAAATGTGTTTTACCACCTTTAAATTACCTGTTGGTCTTTTGTTCTACCCTGAATTTCTCCGTCCATTCTTCTTCATATGTAAACATACAGAAAATAAAGGAAGAAAGTATTATCAAATATGAACTCTGAAAATACAAAAAAAAGACGATTGTATATATCAGCATCGACGTTAAAATAAGTTTTGAATTTAACGTAACATGACGATGATGCTGTTGATTCGTAACTATCAATGCAATGTCTTAGCTCACATTTTAATCACTTGTATGTAATTGTAAATAAATGTTTCAACGGGTTTTATTAAACAGTGCTGTTCTAAATGAAAAATCTAACATTCTGATATAAACTGCTTTAACATTATACATCAATTAGATTTTGCATGAAGTGTTTAATAGATAAATTTCCTTGGTTGAAACAAGTTTCAAACATTTTTACTAGTTATTGTGTGAAATCGTTTTGTGAAATAAAACCATACTGCAATTCTTTTGTTTTGCAGGATCAAAGTACAATTTTAAAAAATAGCTATCTAGAATACGCTAAATTTCCTGCAATTTTATATCATAAAATACTGACAAAATACTTTTTTAGCCAACGGTTTCACAAAACCTAACATTAAGTTTATGTGTTAATTTGATAAATTACAACTAATCAGTCTGACTAGTCTCCTGTAATAACTCTATGAAAGGATATCTAAAATTATTGCGAAAATCAAATACAAAGTGAAACGTTACACTGCTCTATAATATTAACAATTTTAATTATCTACGGTTCATAGCAATAAACAATCATAATTGTGCACTCTCACATGAATAACCTAATATTCTGTTCCAGACGCTTCACAAATGTAATGAACGGTGCACTTAACTGTCATTAGGTATTGCAAAATGCATTATTGGTTTGCAAAAGAACAAATATTTGGCAACACAAATAAATATTATAATACTTTACAATATAGTTTTGCTAAAGTTACATCGACTTTAAGAAAAAAGTCACAATGCCCGCCAAGTTACTACAGTTTGCTCTGGGCGCACAGTTATAAGTTATATTCGCACATTTTCAAAAATTGTTGAAATGTCCAAAATCCAAACTTTAAAGGGGCACATCTCCAGATCAGGTTTTTTTTAGTTATTATAGGAATAGTTTATACCTCGGTATTAGCAATGCAGTCAAAAGCTACACAAGTATATCTTAGTGCCATCAGATGAATTGAGCGCTATGATTCGGCAGAGCATTTTTAAGATAGTTTAGTTGTGACGATTTTTAAGATATTGTGAAATTGCATATACATGTGATTGATAACTGCACATTATTTGTACTAAACAAAACGGTGTATTAGTACATAAACATTTCAAAGCGACTAACCCACACATCGTGGTGTCAGATTTTAAAAAATCAAACGTTTGCTATATTCACCTATATGCTGCATATTCGATGTTCTAACAGTGTATTTTTCATCAAATTCTGTTGAAAATCGTTGTTTTCCTAATAAATTTAAGATAAAAAACATTCTTCTACAATTTCTGATAAGGGTTTCCCGGTTTATAAAAAAACATAAAAACAAACTAAACAATAACACAAAATGAAGTCAGTACACTTAGTACGTTTACGATGCAGTCAGTGATTTCTCGTTGGCCTAGAGCGGTTACGGTATTCGTATTATACTTTTTCGTCGTGAGTTCGATTCCTAAACCCGTTAAATTTTGTCTTTAATTTTTTTCTTCAATACAATTCAATGAAGACAAAACGAGTTAGTAAATCTAGTTTTAACATGTTCACTAAAAAATTATATGTCACAATTGACACGTAGTTATGTCTAAATACACTCTACCTTTAATATGATCTAATGTTTTTTTAAGCTTTCCTGTGATATTTTTAAACCTGTGCGAGTTAGTTTTATAAGTTTTATATTACACGTCACTTTAAGAAAAGCATTGCCCGGCCATAATTCTAGGATTGATTGATTTATAGATACTAACAATGTAAGAAAATAAGAAACAAAACAATAAATTAGAAGCCAGAGAAAAACAAACTTACACAAACTATGTAATGCAAACTGAAAAAAAATGGGGATCGAACTCCCGACGAAAAGGTATAATACGAATACCGTAACCACTCGGCCAACGAAGAATTACTGGCTAAATCATAAACTTAGTGTATTGACTTGATTTTATGTTATTGTTTTGTTTTCACTTCTAAACGACATAATATTGTGCGCTACCTAAAGTTCGATTTTGAGGTGAGTGATGTTTGTGTACTTTTAATAATGGAACGGTCCGTTATTTAGGTAGTGTTATTCGGTACGATAGCGGTTACTACCTAAATAAGGAAAAGTAAATCATGCTGACTTCCCTAATCGGTAGACGAGTATATAAATTGAACCATCAAACTACATGCGAACTTTTGGTTTGCTGCCCACGTGATGATAGCGTCGCGTCTCTTCCTATATTTACCAATGTTTACAAAATGAAGCGTTGTAACGGTTCATGAGGAAAACTGCAAAAAATCGAATGTTCCCGTAATTCTAGAAAATATAAACTGGTCAATCATTATGTTTCTTGTAAATATATGAAACAGTGGCGGCATTTTGCCTTTCGGTGATAAATTATTTTAAAAATTACAAATCGCAATGTGTGGGTTAGTCGCTTTAGATTATAAACCTCAAAATAATACTGCATAACTCAGACATATTTCTCCATACAAATCTAATAACCTATAAACATTTACTTTTCAGAAGATAATTATGAAAAAACATAAAGTCCATTTTTCATGAAACTAATTTAAACTTACCAACAAGGATTCCACCCACTTGTCCAAATCACATCGAGTTTATACAATTTAACCTCAACAAAGAAATACAAATGTATGCACAGTATTATATTTCAGTCACAAATAATACAGATTTTCATGATAAGCTATCTAACTGTCAATCTAGTTAAATTCAAATGTGCAATTTAGCAATTTTGAAAACAATGCATATGGTAAAATGATCAGCCTGAAAACGTATATTTAAGTAAAGCGTGAAATATTTATTTTGTTATTTTGAATGTCTTGCTTGCCTGTATTTTTTTCATGTTTGAGTTTAACGTTGCACCGACATTATTATAGGTCATATGGCGACTTTCCAGTTTTGATGGTGGAGGAAGACCCTAGGTGCCCCTCCATCACGAGCCGGCACCTTGGTAGAACCACCGACCTTCCGTATGCCAGCTAGATGGCTTCCTCACATGAAGAATTCAACGCCCCGAATGAGGCTCGAACCCACATCGATGAGGGGCAAGTGATTTGAAGTCAGCGACCTTAACCACTCTGCCACCGAGGCCCCTCAGATTGTCATCAGCGGCGCAATTAGTTTACTACATTTTACTATTGTAACTCAGATGTTGCTTGAAAATTTAAAAGCAATTAAAAGACGTTTACAAGAACATGACTTAAAAAGGAAATGTATTTAAATACTTTGTAAAATTCTGGGTCATGGTAATTTTCCTTTTTTCTAAAAAGGTTATGAACCGACTACCTTGAGACTCAGCCCATGTTTTCCTCTTCGATCGTGACTGCTAGAACTAGACTTCTCCTTTTTGATCTTTATCGTTGGTTTTACTACATTGTAAAGAAAAAGATTTAATCACAGTAGATGAGACAATAATCAAATTACATTAAATACACTACCGATATATGTTATGGGTTTTGGAAACTGGATTCAATCGATAGAGCGCGTAAACAAAGAGACAAACATTTGCTGTGAAATACGACCATTATTTTGCTGTTTTTCAAAACCTATTTAGAGACTAAATCTATGGAGGCGCAGTAGTTGTATGGGCTAGCCTGAGGTTTGGGTAATATACACGGAGAGATTGAATTCGAACGTGGCCAAAATACCTTACTAGGCTTGAGTGCTGACCATTAGTCAAAGTCATCGAGCATAGGCTTTTTCTACAATCTACGTGAAATTATTAAGTTTAAACTTTCAGCTTACTTGAGCTGTATGTGAAATAGGACTTAAATAATCGTCTGGTTATTTAGTCCTGCTGTAACTGGAAAACCAACTTCTCTCACGAACGGACGAGAATCGATCAAATCAAGACTGCTATGTTTTGATTGCGTTCTATGCTTCCAAAATATCTTGTTATAGATTTTATTATTAACAATCATAATTACGTTAATATTATTACATCATTCTACGAAAAACAATAAACGAAAAACGTGTTACCTTTTTCTTTGAATGACAAACTTCGAAATTATCCAAAAACCGATCTGTAGTTGCGTAGTAAATAAAATATTGTGGCTAAAATATTAAACACTTTTTATGTGAACGTCATCGTAATTCTTAAACGTTTTATTTTGTTATATTTTATCCAGATATTTAACGAAATATCTTATCGATTGTTATTAAATTGCATCACAATAGATACCTAACTAAAAGTATAGCTCTTAGAACGTATCCCTACATGATAATCAAGGTGGTAATATTTTATTATAATAAATAGACTAATAATCCAGTCCTAAAGTCATTAACAGTTTGCTTACGGAATACTCGTAACGTCTTACTTCCGCATGTCAACGAGATAAAAAAAGAAACCAATATATGGTGTTTTGGTTCAATTAAGATTTTACTTTAAAATGTCACACGATAAGAGTCTGTCATTATACAGTTTGTCATGTCAGCACAAACAGTGTTTGAACACAAATAGTTGAAACAAATTAAATGATATTATTCAAAGAGCTAATTTGTGTTATTAAAGTCTTGTATTTTGACTCGAAATAAATCTTAAAATTAGTTATGAACTCAACATACTTTGTGCGGCTTCAAACAATCGGTTAAAATATAGTAAATCCTAAACATATAAATAAATGTAGATTTTAAACGGTAAATATACACAGAATATATCTTGCCGAGTGTCTTAGTGTTAAGTGTAATACATGTGGCTCTTTAATGGCATATTTTTTCTTTGATGCGGCATTTCATTTGACAAACACTTATGAGACATGTATTTTATTTGTTTTGTATCATCTATATACAAACACAAGCACATTCTAAAAAGATATTTTGCAAATTAAAACAAATACAGGTAATATCATTTTAAAGACATCTAACTAGTCTATTCAGATTGTACCACCACAAAATGTATCTTTCTGATAGAACAAGTAAATACATTGATTTAAAGGGTAGTAAATGCAGTGCACAATTTAGAGAGCCTGGATGATTGTTTCAATTGCTAAGTACATTTATCATAATTAATATTTAAACAACAAAAGTTAATTTTTAATGGTTTTTCATAATTTAAAATTTAAGGTACTAACTCTACCTTTTACCACAAAAATTAATAAATAAAAAAAACTGACTGCCCTAATTCAAAAGAAAGCCACACTTCTTGCTTGCATTTGCGAAAAAAAGATACTATCTGGGTGTGTGACGAAGTTTGTAGAGCCATTTCCTTTTTACTGACCAATATAGCATATTTTCAGATTACAGGTATCACTACGTCACACTCAATGTGGTTATCCCTATTATTAGTAACAAACACACGTGGCAGAGAGATTTTCGGACAGTAGAATTCTATAGCACATAGAGTTAATTACTGTAAGGATTGCATTTGCACATTCTTATCTCACTGTAAATGATGTACCTGGCCAGTGTTGCAAAAATTGTTTATATATAAGGCACTAGTATGCATATTAACTGAGATGGTTGAATATTTGATGCATTTTGTTCATATCTTTTAATATAATCATAAATGGAATATACATGTAATAATTGATCATGTATACATATTTATGGGACTTATTCTTTGTAAAAGAAATGCTTATAAAATATCTGAACAATTGGCGAAATGGGCAGTTAAAATAAGTACATCATATACGATAGTATAACTTAAAAAATTAATGGGTTGTAATTTTCTAGCCCATTTTAAGCAATGTAATGAATGTACCTAGTAAAGGTGCTGGACAAACTTTTAAACTATTATATTTTCCACGATGTTATTAGATGATATTTGTTAATGATAATATATTGATTGTATTTTGTTACAATCTCTACTTTTGTTTAAGACGGAATATTATGTTTGAATTTAGTAACTTTTACACATAATAATTATTTATATAATCTTGAATGATAGTAAAAAAAAATGCAGAAACAAATATATTGTTTTTAATTTTTGTTACATATATAAATTTGTAACATTTGTTCTGACAGATTCTATTTTTTTCTTTATTGTTTGTTGCAGCATTAATATCATTTTAGTCCTATTTAGGCTATGTCATGAGTCTCTGAAGTAATGTAAACTGTCATACAATTTACCCACAAAATTTGGATCGAGAACAAATTATTTCTGATTTACTCTCTCTAGTCAAATTGTCACTGAGATCAAAGATCCAACATCTGGATTGGTCACATTGAGTTGGCTAAATACTGATTATGTTTTAGTTTAAACAAAAAAAAATTCTTACAAAGTTAAGACAGTTGTTCATGATCTCCCCACTCTGGTTCTCAAAAAAGGGAAAATTGTTTTATACTGACAGATCACATTATGTAACTTTCATATTAATATGTATTTTTTATTGATATAGATTTCAATCTAATTAAGGCTTCAATAACAGATAGTTTATTTTCCTGTCGGTGTCATCTGTTATTACATCCACCAATGATAGAGAGCTAATACAGAACAATATGTGATTTTTAATGTTATTTTTTATTCATCAAGTTTTCCTGAATTATTATTTGTTATAACTAATGTCATAGCTCTCAGTATAGTCAATCTAATTAAATTTCAACACTAATAAGATATACTAGTAATCTAATTTGGTGTGAAAACAGTTTACTGCATGTTATAACAGCAGGTAAAGCAAATGTTCAGTCAACAGAGTTCTAGGACATGTCTGAATCCATGTAAAACAATATTCAACCATCACATAACATTCATTGTGTCTATATAAATAACACACATCTCTCTGAATGTTTGTCCGAATCATAAAACCACAAACCTGGGTTTTATCAGGTCATTCTAAAAATAGACACAGAGGCTGATTAGAGAATGTGCTATTTACATTAGGTTTGCGAATCTAGTTTTCAGACAAGTAATTGATATTTCCATGAGAACAAATTGTGCACCCCTTGTAGCAGATTTGTTTATACATTGTTATGAAAGAGATTTCATGTTATTATGCCTTTCTCCAGATACACAGGCAAACATCATTACTGTGTTTAATAGTACATTATGCTATCTAGGTGACAATCTCAATATGGAATATAAATATTAAATGCAGAAATCTATATGTTAAGATGTTTTCCGCAAGTAACTGCAAACTTCACCACATGAATCAGAGGTGGAGGACTAATGATTTCAGACACAATGTCGTTTATCAAATAGTCACGAAAAACATATTCCCCGCCCGAGGATCAAACTCACGACTCCGCGATCCGTAGACCAACGCTCTACCTACTGAGGTAAGCGGGCGGGCTACATAGAAAGTCGTACATATCTAACACATAAAGGGTGTCTTAAATTCTTTGAATGATTTTTATAATGATTTCTACTGACTGTATACAATGCACAAAATATATGTGTTACAGTTTTGAGAACACTAGGTATATCGCTAACAAGAAACGTACTCAAATGTAATCAAACCGTTATATTGCACTTGTTCCCAAGTTTAAACAACTAAAATACCATTGAGACGGATGAAGAGGGTCACGATGACCTCTACCGCTCACCTGTTAAACTAAGCCTCGACTCCACATGTTCTAGTTTCAAACATAAATTAGGAATCATCAAGATAAACATTTTTACCAAGTGTCATGAAGATAGGGTCATAAATATGGCCTCTATGATGTTAAAAAGCTTTTCTTTTGATTTGAGCACGTGCCCTAGATTTTTTTGGTCTAGGAATCATCAAGATAAACATTCTAATCAAGTTTCATGAAGATAGGTTCATAAATGTGGCCTCAAGGGTGTTGACAAGCTTTTCCTTTGATTTGACCGGATGACCTAGTTTTTGATCACATATAAGTTTTTAACTTTGGCTAAAATAATTAAGATAAACATGCTGAATAAGTTTCATGATGATAGGATCATAAATGTGGTCTCTAGATTGTTAACAAACTTTTCAATTGATCGAGCACGTGACCTAGTTTTTGACCCCATATAATCCAGTTTCGCATTTGGCCTAGAAATCATCAAGGTAGAAATTCTAACAAGTTTTATGAAGATAGCGTCTAAATGAGGCCTTTAAGGTGTTAACAAGATTATCCTTTGACTTTACCGGATGACCTAGCTTTTAATTCCACATGACCCAGATGACCCAGAATTGAACTTGGCCTAGAGATCATCAATATATGTATTCTGTGCAAGTTTGTATCTAATCAAAGCATAAAGGAAACCTATACTATGTATATATGACTGAAAGGGCCAAAATAGAAAAAAATACGACCTATGATGAGATCTGGCCAGTTTTCGAAAGGAAACGAGATATTACGCCAATACAAGTTAGGTGCAAGTTTGATTAAAATTGTGGTCTCTGACATGTTTACAAGCCAAAGTGGCACATTTTGGCCCTAGAAATGGACCATAACTCGGAAACGCATCCATTACCGGATCTGACCAGTTTTTAAAAGTAACCGAGATATTATGCCAATGCATGTTGTATGCAAGTTGGATTCAATTTGATTGCAAAATTCGGTGCCTATCGTGACAGGAGAGCTAAAATAAATACTATGTGCACTTGCCGTATGTTATGCATATATTTCATCTTTTCAGTGACGTAAACTGCAAACTTGTTACTGCACTTAAGTATCCAGTCGGTTAAGTTTACATATATCATATGAAATACCAAGAGTGACAAATGTTAATATTTTAATATATAATTGTTTGGTTAAGTCGTTATGCGACGCATATAAACAGTATAAAACTACACTCAAAAATGTGCACAGATTTATCGTTCGTTAGCATGTTTCATTTTAAAAATACATCTAAAAATTCACACACAAAAATTTAAAAAGAAACCAGAACTTTGCTTGTCAACGTCAGACTGTCTTAGCAAAATCTTAAAAACGTTGAACGATAATTAAATTTTGTTACTTGTAGAGTATGAATAATGGTTAATGACAATAAAAATCATATCACAATTCCCTGCATAATCATTTTACAATAATAAATACAAAGAGGATATTTAGATATCTGTTTGGTGTTAATAAAATATGAAACATGTTGGACATTTCTTCTTTTGTCTTGATTATGCTGGTTTACAATATATTGAGTATGTATACAAAGCAGCGTCGAAACTAATCTTATAGGGTTAGTGAACTTGCTGTGGCATGTGTGCACTCGTTCTTACTGCTAGGCGTTTAGCCGTAATTGGTCTTGTATGTTGTGCTGGTTATTTTGTTCGTATAAATTCTCTATACTAATTTAATAATCTATATTTGAAAATTGTATTCCAGCGGATCTCACGTTATGGGAAAGTTAACTTTCACCATTTACAAGACAGTATCAATCTTTACGAAATAGAGTAGAAGTAATCCAATATCTTGGAACGGGAAACTGCTCCAGTTAGTTGCTGGTGTGAGTTGTGTGTATGATTTTAACAAAGCTTTAATGCGTTATGTAATACAAGAATTTCTACAATTATTATATTATGAACCATTTACCTCATGTTCACAATAAGCTTTTAAACCAATGTTGATATTCTATATCGAAAACCTGGATATGGTTACCTGCCTATAGAGGTCACTTTAATCCAGTCTCGTCGATGACCACCGTACACAAGTAATGCTCTATTCTGTTTTGGATGACGGAATAACTACGATTTGATTCGCAATGTTAACTTGAAGAAATTGTTCAAAAGAAGTTTAAGCAATAAATGTATCCGAATAAACGTAAATAAGATTGACTTCTAGCGGGGAGTTATTGCACAATACCTATGCAAATTACATAAAAGAAGAAAAGTATCCTGCATTTTGCTATCTGCAGTTTTAACTCTAAAAAGCATTTGAAATATAAAACTGTACATTTAAAAGATACAGAACAAAATACAAATAAAATTTCCAGATCACTTTCACGAAAATAGAAAATATAGACAGAACACTCCTTAATCCATCAATCAAAACGGCGTCTGTGAAGTAAAAAGTAGAAAACTTACCTTTATTCATGGCGGCCAAATAAAGAACGGTTGAAATATTGTTGTAATAAAGTTATTAAGAATTAAGTGCTTAACCAAACCGAGGCTATAGTTACTGTAGCGTATGGAAATTGTCGAATGTCATTAGTTTTATTTCCAATACTTTAAAGATTTGCTGACAAAAAGTATGATTAATCTCATTTGAAGAATATACAATTTATCTGTTATTGTTACTTACGTATCACATGCATGTATATTATGCCTAATAGATATTTTAAAATGATTACGAAACACATCACTTCGACTCTGAACATATTTGCGTCCACATTTGTACATTATCATGAAAAGACAGAGACTAACTACACAGAAACTGATTGGTTGTGTATTATATTAAAACCAGAGACGGACCGATGTTAAAGGACATATTCTAATGATGTGTTGGTGTAATACGTATCTTGTTTGCATTAACTGCTTAATGCAAACATTCCACTCAACATTAATTCGATGCAATGGTCTCAAATCATGTTACTTTATATCTTATCATTGGGGGAAAATCTTATTGCTACCAAAACCTCTGATGTCTACTTTGGGCACGTATGTGTCATTGAATACTTCATTCTGTAGGAGCATACTATCGACTTCTTCAGTGCTTAGCAGTAGTAATAAAAAGTACATCAAATGTTCTGAAACAAACAATTCTAACTGATGAATTTATTTGTTTATATTTTTACCGTAAGAAAATGTTTCAGCCAGTCTACACAGTACCGGTATGACATTTGTTTCAACTTCAACATCAGATCATCTATATCCGGTCGTGTAGATCTACGTAGTTTACAATTTCCGCGTTGTAGGCATCACAAATGTCAACTTAATTCTACTTTGACAGTAAATAAACTATAATTCATTGTCTAATCTTCCAGACTCAAATGTTTACGTGTTTATATTCCGTTATGTTCTGGGGTGTATGTTGCAGTGTCGTCGTAGGTGGCGTGTACTATTTTTAGAAACTGCATAGAAAATCTTTGAATAAAGTATTTACTTCTGATCTTTTCTGACCTAAGATGTTATTGAAAATAACATTTTCACAGCTTACTGACTGTAACTACTTAATGAAATTTACTGAATATCGGAAAATCCCGTTATGCAACGCTTTCCATTTGTGGGGAGGTTTTTATAATAGCATGTGGCTAGCCGAATGACGTATCGAGCTAAAAGCTAAACTGTAGTGCTGTTTAATCTAATACAAAGCATTTGCGAGGTTAGAATCGAAATAATAAATATGTCCCAATAATTTTATGAGTTAATAACATATGGGCAAAAGTAAGTTTGGTAAAATGCATTTTCAAAAAAATTAAATGTTTTTGTTTTTTTTGTTTTTTGTTTGGATTGATAAGTAAACAGTACAATTAAGCAAATTAAAGCAGTATAATTGCTAAGTGCTATCCACCTCTCCAATGTATCAAATTACCTGAATTAATTGTAAATCGATACAGGTTTATCTGGAAAATCTGCGACTGACAGACAATATGTGCAGAGAAGACCCTTGGTTATAAAATTTTACGATTTTACGAGTCTATTGATTTAAGGAGGTAGGTTACCTTGTTACCAGGGTAAATTCAAATTAGTTGAACCGCAGCAATTTTTTGTATTTCGTGTAAGATGATGTTTTAACTGCTACAATCTCAATTTTGTTTATCTCTGTCCCTTCAAGTTCAATTTTTATCCAGGTTTGAAGAACATGACCCTCCAAAGGTATTTTATATTGAAAGAAGAAGGAAAATGCGGATATTTAACACTGTTCAGTGTATTTTAGCTTCATTGATATTTCTAAAAATCTGCATAGTTGATAATTTTACTAGTATGCGCGTTAGCTTTCTAATACAAGCTTAAAATGTTTATGTCGCGGGGCTCGTGTTTCCATGGTTTTCACGCATTTTCTCTCATTTTTAAACAACTATGTATAAAAAGGGGGTTTTCAACGGCTTCAGTGCCATTCTGTTACTGGAATATTTGGGTAATACTATTATCAAAATACCAAGCAGTTTACATGGCACCCTATTTTTCTTAAAGTTTAAAGTAACCATGGCAAAAGAGATGTTTAAAATAGCTTATATCTTGCTTTTTGTCGTAATTTCTTGTAGAAGATATTGAATAAAATTATATTTCTTGTTAATGTAGCTTTAAAACATATTATTACTAACGTAAGTTATATTTTCGTGTTATTTACATTTATTCAAACAAATTTCACAGCTTAAAATACTTACAGCAGTACCCTTCGTCTGGCATTTTTCATGGAAAAATCCATGCTTTTTTTATTCTCATGGATAATGTTGAAATGGAAATAAAAAGCAGAAGCTGTGTTCCTTAAACAGACCAGTGTCAACGCTTTTGAATTTTACATTGAGATATATAGGTTGATTATTATTCAGAGCAAAAGAGTTATAAAAAATATTTCAGCAAATAATGGCTGTTTGAAAATAGTTCAAATGAAGAAAATGCACAGAATTACGTACTTTCAAAATAAAAGCTGTTAATTTTGCGCGGTAACGGACACGTAAAGTCATAACGTTGATGACGTCATTTTAAGGCAACATTGTTTTGAAGCATTCCTGCAGCAATATATTCATTATTTCTGCATTATTAAACCATAAAACATCAGATCGGAGACAGGTCCATGATTTGTTTCCAGAAGAATGGATATACAAACACATTTAGTTTGTCGTAAGCGTCGTCGTAAATCGTCACGTTAGCTTCCGGTGGGACATGCGCACATACAAATATTAAGGTAACCTACCTCCTTAAACATGTTAAATTTATACTGACTTTAGGAACAATACATAATTTATGAATATTTCTCTTCAGTTCTGAAAAAATAGTCCTGTGCACTTTGGTAAAAATAAGTTACATTTTTTTAATACACAACTGAAATATTTTTATCAGTTTTAAGCGCATTTTCCTTTGACAAGCTTATTGTCGAGATCGGGAGGCAAGTACAGCGTTTATCTTCAAAATCCGTTCCTTAACGGTTTATTTTATTATTAGATGTATGAAAGTTGAAGTTTTACAAGCTTTTTCTTCAGCATCGGGAGGATCAGTTTTACTGGAAAGAAAAAAACATGAAATTTTAAAGTTACAATGAATTTAAATGTTTTGTTTTGTTTCTGTTTGGCTTTATCGTCTCGACGACACAATTATATATCACATGGCGTCTTTGCAGCTTTGATTGTGGAGGAAGACCACCGGTGCCCCTCCGTGTACTTTTTCATCATAAGAGGGCATCTGGGAAAACCATTGACCTTCCGTAGGCCAACTCTAGCTTCCTCACATGAAGAATTCAACGTCTCAAAAGATAGTAGGTAAGGGTAGATTTCTCGGAAGCACATAGCACCAAAACACAGCCCCAGAGCCTCGCATTTGCATAGTAGGCACACAACATAAAGAAGCTGTAATGGAAAAATATTTCAGACGGGTTGCTTAAAACATCCAACAAGTACATATTAATTTATGCTCAATATTGATGGAGGAGAAGGAAATGGTAAAGGGCGTAATGGGGTCGGGTGTGTGTGTGTGTGTGGGGGGGGGGGGGGGAGGGGAGAGAGGAACCCGAAGGGGAAAAATGAACAAGAACGAATATACAAGGGAATGCCACGTTCTTTAAAATCAACTGCACTACAACGTAAACCACAATAGCGCAGACACTCATGTACCAAAGATAAACATACAACTACGATCAACTGAATAACATAGAAAAACGAACAAGCAACACACGAGAAAACAGTAGGGCACCGTAATAGGCTCACAGTCAGGTTGGAACCGTATTCAAATAAAACACCATATTCAATATATTAATACCTTTTTATTAAAGAAAATGTGTCTTCTAAGTTATTGGTGTTTGACGAATTTAAAAATAATTAGTGCGATTTTTTATAAAAGATAACCTATAATAAATCAAATACCCCTGAAACATGGAATCACTCTCCTGATTTCGAAAAAAAAAAATCACTCTTATACATATATGCAATAAAATCTAAGAAACCATATACTGATTTGTTAACGAACAAGATATTATTCAATTTATAGCTCTATATAGCCAACTTAGAAGAGCTCAACGGGCCGTTAATTTTTGTCTTTGTTGATAAGTTTTTCAAAAAGCCTAAAACTATCAAAGCTATACCTATAAAACAGAAAATATTTCCAAAAGTGTCCTTGAACATATATTCATACTGGAAAAAAGTATTTAAATAATTATAATAATAACAGAAACTTGAAGCACGGGTTTTCTTTAAAATATTTATTGACGTTATAAATACCACACAGTCTTTCGACTATAGATGAAGGATTGAAACAGCTGAATAATTCAAAAGGAATTATCATCATAGTGAAATCGCACAGCATCCGTAAAGTGGGCAAGGGACACGTTTAAATCATGCAAAAGTTTCAGCAACTAGTTGGATGCCCATCAATTTTACTTTTTGGTCCAGTGCCCTTAAAGTTTGCAACTGCATTATGAATAGATAGTTATGCCGGCTTTGATCTGGACTTAAACATCACATTGTAGTTTGCAGTTTGATAGTTTGCAGCTGTATCTTATAGTATGTGTATACTTCATCTTTTCGTTTGCCAATGAATACCTCTAACACATTTGATAGATCGTATAATTAAATAAACATCCTTCTTATCTTACCCCATTGTCAGTGTATACTTTATTTGTGCCATTGACAGAATAATTATACATTTGATATGATCATAAGTAACTTGAGATTTTTCTGTATTCAAATTTTTCATTTAACTGTTAACTTAAACTAGTCTTTATTTCGGTTTATTTGATTCATTAACAGAAGGGACGTACTCTTTATAATTTAATTTAAGTTTAGTTAATGTATAAAAAACTGTCAAATTGCTTTTCATCGAGGATAAAACGCATGAGGTCCGATCTTGAGATAAAGGTCATCTTAAGTAATCTGACTAGTCACAGATGATAATCTTATAGTATTTAACAGAGCTTTAATTGTACGAACACAATTTCTTTGTCTGGAGTAATTGTTACTGTAAAAGGTGCTTAACGTATAATAGTTAGCTACGAAATTCAATACGAATAGTTCAGTCGTTGTAGGTTATTGCTCTTATTGTCACCATTTTACCAGTTCTTCAATTTATCTAACCGAGACCTGATCTAAACGATATAAGATACGTGTAGAAATAATATCAATTATTTGAATAATTCATTTGTACCTATCTAGTGACTTTACATGTACGATTTATCAAAATAAATTATGAATCGTTATTAAAATCTATACGGAATCAAACGATTAATACTGATTGTCTATACGGTCGACTATTAGTCTGTGTTCAGACCATATATTTTGCTCACACGGGCTAACTTCTTAAGCTATTCAAATTGTGTTTGATTGTGTCCCTTTTATTCTAAACCATAGGTAATCAAAGCCAATTCGGAATAAAATCAAATAAAATGAATGGTTTAAAAAATAAAGCGATTATCTAGACGGTAGCCATACTGGAACCATTACATTTATTGCAGGTCTCAATGTTGTCCCTTGCTTAATTAACTTGTCAATACAGACACTTGGTTTACGTTTGATTTCTATGAGATTTACTGGAAGTATTACTACATTATGTTTTCTTTTATGTTTTGGAAGATTTAAATTATAAATAAAAACCTTGTATATATTATACTGATTGTTTGATAATGAGCAAATGTTTGGATATTGCTTTGTAGTGTAGTGTATTTGCTCAGAACCATATTTTTGGTCCAGTGCGATTGGAAAAAGATTAATGGCGACATATACAAATCTGTTTCTTAATGTTTGAGGTTCATTTTAAGGTATTAGACCCCTAAGTGTAATGTTTAAAAATGGCATTTGCTAGATATATTCGTAAAGCTGACCTTGTTTCACAATTTTATCGAGCCGTTTTTTCTTTATTTTTTTTTTTAATTTCTATAATTAATTGATATTTCTTCAAGCTTAAGCGTGACAAATTTAAAAAGTTATGGCCATTGTCCAAAACGTTTGCAGAGAATTTTTAATACTACTACTTTTGGTAACAACAGCGTGAAATACATAATTGGTTAAACAATTATTAAACACAAAATAAGACTGTCAAGTTTTTTTTCCTGGGTATCTCAGGTAAAATTTTTTTTTAGACAGAGTTCCAACTCCTACATCGAAAAATTAACGTCGAGTGTTGTGGGACTGTTTTAAATTTTGCTTACTTCTTTCAAAAAAAAAACCTTGGGACAGAAGTAAAACCTACCTACACTTCTTCCACTATATGTAATCTAACGAGTAAATTCAAAACAGAAAAAATTAAGTGCGTGTAACTTAGTATTTTTAAAGATGTCTAACAATCCACCCTATTGTCTCAAAGGTAAATGCACTGTGAACATCAACAAATCGCTTATGAAATGGAAAAAAAACACTTTTACACATTAAATCAAGAATAAGTCTTGAAAAACGTAAAATGATACTCGTCGAAGCACGTATACATGAGTCTATCATGATCATCGTGATGTCTCTTTCCTCAAAGTATAGAGTCAAATATGACTGAAATTGATCAAATGCACTTAATACTAACTAGAAGTTATGTTGATTCTTTCGGGAAAGATGAATGTTTGTTTCCTCACAGAAGAAAGGCAAATAGTTGTTCAAAGAGGCAAATTCTGGGTGGACGAAAAAATACAAAAGAATGAAAAGTACAGTTGCTGTCTTCTGTGACTACATTCTTTAGGGAAAATGGTACTCAGCCTTGGTAGCTACAGGATCAGTAACCGCGGAAAATAAAATAAAAATCTTTTGTGGGATGTCAGTAAAAGTATTGGGGAAAACACGTTAACTTTATAGCTTGACAAGTAAAAATTAATCATACTAATTGTTTTTGTAGATAAAACAAATAATAGAATTCTATTTTTAAGGAAAGTAGAATGAAATGTACAAGAGATTTATTCTGCGACTAAATTCTTTAGGGAAAACGATACTCAGCCCTGGTACCTACAGGATCGGTAACTGCTAATAATAATGATCTACTGTGGAAAGTCCATACCTATTTCAGTCCAAGTTTTCTACGTTGGTTGATTCTGGGTCCTTCCACGGAGAGCACAAATGACAATTTGAACATGTCGTGGACATTCGTGTTCTCATCTCGTCACAGAATCTTATGTACTTGTAGTCAAAACTCCGAATAACATTAACAAGTTGCACTAGACATTCAACATTGAGAAATACACAGTTAAGAGACTACTTACACGGGTTTATATATCTAAGCGGATAACTCGAGTTTTTCCAAGAATCAGATCGCTGATTATGATAATTTACAGTAACCGTTCCCTATTTAGGGAGTCTACATTCCAGGAACCTTTACTAAAAGTCGCTATAATTACTTTGAAGTTGGCGAATGTGATTTCAAGGAAGACACATGCGATAACAAGAATTCCTTCGTAAAGCTGTTATGAAAATTCTTCAAAATATATGCACTGTAGTTTGCAAGCCATTTACAATTGACAAAATAATTCCAGAGTGTCCAAGAGCTGAGTCAGAATGCCAGACAATGGCAAATGTTTAATTAACCAGTCGTGATACCCATCATTATAGAAGTTTCATGTTGGCAATTTTTCCGCAAGCTTAGCTAAAATGGCCGACAAATTTTACAATTACAATACCAATTGAAACTTTAAATTTTACGAAAGGTTTGACATCCTATGAAAGTTCTGAAAGGTTCCCATTAAAAATAAAACGTATCTATTTGGAAATAAACATGATAAGAGAAAGAGATTTTTGCAAGAATGCTGAATTATTGAGCAGTTCAACGCAATACGAATGTTGGGTCAGCAAATATTGGAAAAGAATAAGGTTTATATAGATCAGAGAATAACCTTTGTTCAGTTACAGCTAAATAAATACCGTTATTGAAATGTATACATTTCTTTGAGACATTTTAAAGCACAAAAAGCTACAATATTTTTGAAATAATATCATGGTATTTGCTTATTGTATTTGTATAGCTCAATCAAAATAGCGGAATATTATTATGAAAACAAAGGCTTATTTTTTTGTACTTAATGTTAGCATAACTTTTTAAATCTGCCCTAAACACGTTTTTAATTTAATCCATTTGCAGTTTTTAAACTTGAAAGTTTCATACTGCCAAGTTGTGACACATAAACTACCCTATGGGAATCAAATACGTTTGGTCAATGAATTTTTGAATTAGTATTTAGCTTACCTGTGACATCATTCTGAGGTATATCCACATTTTACTACACCAGTCTGTTATCATTGGAACTAAAGTATATTCGAGTTTGTTTCACTGAAAAGGGGAACTTGGTGCTATCCAAAATTATACAAAACGCGAACTTTGCAGTTCACAAGTTCTGTGACAGCTAGCGAAATTTCGTTAAGGCAAATCGACATGTTGCACTGATGGCTGATCGCGAGTTTGAGATAAGATTAGAAAATAAAATAGGTGGAACCCATTGGAATTGAGATTGTTATAGGAGGAATTCCGCTACGGCGAAGAACTTCTGCTTATACATCACTTGACTTGGAAGCAACGAAACAGATATTTATTTGACATATATGCGTAATTCCGCTAAACGAACATTAAACATAGATGTATATGTGATAACGAAATTTCGCTAATACAAGGCCTAACTCGTGCAAACATTATAATAATAGAATTCTAAGGTTTACTGTTTCAATGTAAAAACTGTAGCAATGATAGAACTCTTCCACTCGGTAATACACATAATTTTATTATACACGTATGTGAATCGCTATACAGATAACGTAGCTGATAAGCACTACTGAAAACTACTACCCCGCATTACCTCAGGTTGGACAAAGCAAACTATATACGATACAATCATAGAAAAGAACTGGATATTATTTTCGGCTATCTAAAGAGCGAAGACATTGCAATTATAAAACACTGACATTTTTATGAAACCGTTCAGAACCAGAGGTAACTATTATGTTACATTTATAGATAACATGTGTAACTATACAAAAAGTTGAAGTCAGGCATGATAAATGCAAAATTAACTTCTAGCTAGAATGCTAACAACAAAGAATCTACAATGTCTGTTATTTCTAGTTGTGATTTAAAAAAAAGATATTGAGCTTGTGCAATCGTCTACATTCGATGAACAAAGTCCAACATGTTTAAAAAAAAAAAAGACAAAAATAACAAATATTAGAAATTTACACATGTTGACTACATAGTCTTCCCCAAACGTCCAGTCAAAATAATAACTTAATAGTAATATATTTACATGCTGGTATACAATGTATTAAATAAACCGGAACAACTTATAAGTGTCCTAAGCTGTCACTGATAACTTATTTTCTCTAACACAAATTATATGCAATAAAGATAGATACTATAACTTTTATTTTTGTACACACACAAATGAAGTAACAACTATTATATCATATTCTATCTATTTATCCATTCTTTTAACGTTTTATTGGCAACAAACCATATCCTTACAATATACCATCTATTGAATGCACGAACGTACAAAAAAGCTGTATTTTTCGAGTAGTTGGACGGTTCAATATTCTCCATGTTCAAACATAGCAAAAACCCGAATCGCGTGAAAATGTCGGAAGTAATTAATAAATCGAAGAAGTAGGGCTCCCTCTATCTACAGCGTTTCGGTTATGTCCTCGATAGCAGATTAGAAAAGCTTTAACAATGAACTGTGCCATACCTACAAGCAAATAAATCCATGTACACACAAAAGACAATATTACACACCAAGAAACAGTGTCTGTAAATAAAGAATAAAATCCAGAAATTACATAATTATACAGCACCCAACACCGAAATAATTTAACTACAAGTACTCTAAATGTCCAAACATGAGTCATGAAATAAAAGACTTGTATGCACAGTATCATTACAAAGTATAACGGTGCTTTTTCAGACGTTGGTATCATTTGAAACCCTACAAATTCCTTATTGATACACTGCGTCTTCTCATATCTATCTGTACAGTTCTACTTCTTAACACTTCAAAATGGTCAATGATTAAAACAAATAGTGATCAAATAAAATCATAATATATCCACTAAAGAAAATCCAGAAAATGATTCTTTGATAGACAAAAACTAAAAACATTGATTGATTTAAATAGTGCCTGAGTTAGAATTGAACTGTTACACAAATGATTTTAGAATAAACACAATTGAGCACATTATTATATCTTCCGTTTTTCTACAATCAACGTCAATTACTAACAGTATTTTATAATACTTCCTCCTGACCTTTTGTACTTTGTAGCTAAGATACAGACAGGATCAAATACTCTACTAAAATAACTTTTATCAGGTTCAGTCAAAGGTGATTCCGCTGATAGAACAAACTACCGGTGCGTGGAACTCACTACGCATTCAAGTAGTTTAAGGAAGCTCCTCCTACAATTCGTTTAGGGCCTACCCAACGATCATCATGAAATACTGTTCATACCTGTACGTGTTCAAATATTTCTGTTTTCCATTATTGAAGAGCAGTCTGAAAGTTGTTTCAACCAGCGCCCTTTAAATAAAGTGCCAAAGTAAATTCGGCGATAGACTGGGTGGCCCTTAGACCGATGATAAAGAATTCGTCATAAAATTTAAGTTTTATTATATTTTTCTTAATTTTTGTGTAATAGAGACAAGGCGTCTACTATTAGAAATTCTCTCAAACATTGGGAGGAATATGATATTAGAACATTATTTGCTTAGTACGGATATATTCACAATTTTAAAAACAAACGTTTCAAAAAATATTATACAACGGTCTAGGAGTTAGTCTACAATTGCCCATTGCGAAACATTTTCCGGTGTAAATAATGTCATGATATGGACCGGTAGGAAAATCTAGACAGAATTGGTAATGGAGGAGCCAAATGAAAAGGCAAGGCAGGTATCCCAAACAAATAGAATTCTTAACAATACTTTTTTCTCATCATTTCATGCAAACATGACAATATAGGCCACAATATAGATAAAAATACATAGTGAGGTATGTTGTACAACGTGATCAAAGATTGATGACTTTTTTTCATCCGAGATTTTTTTTCTCACTTCGTTCTCATTAAAAATGTCAGGTAGTCTAATGTAGGTACTCGTAAATGAAAATGTATGATGAGAACTAAATCCATAGGCCCTCTGGCAACAACAACGCTATGAAACTTACCCTTATGTTTTTGCAAACTGAATCAGAACTACTATCATTATTTCAAGTATTAATAAGTTTGCACCTTGAACATTAAGTAACTAATTATTCACAAAGACAGCCAGTCAAATCTGTTAAATTAACACTGTGAAATCACCCATAAACTTCGATTACACAACGGCAAAATATAACTACACCTTAACGCTCCCACTGAGAGCCTTCATGAACGCCCATAGTAAGGTAAAAGGAAGCAGAAATACCCCCGACAAAATTTATATCTCTGGCTGTTCATTTCAGACCACGAACAAATCATCACTGATAATTATAAATTCTGGAAATTCATCCAATATAAAAGATCTTTTATATTATGACTTGTGTTGGAAACTTCCAAAAAAAATAGTCACGTTTGAACACCGTCTAGTCCTTAATGGTCTCATATATATTTAATAATCTCTTATTTTCGTAGGCATAACAGCTTTCTGACTGCTATGAAATAATGGTATTACTGGAACAGCCCCGGAGAGAGAGTAGAAACTACTCGCTCCCCAAGGAGCTCAATTACATGGTAATTGAAGCTGAGATGGCCAGTTTACCAGCATGCAGCCAATAAAAAGCAATAAATCACATGTAAACAGTGGTTGCGGTAAAGCATAGGTCCCAGATTATTCCCATGATGCGCTAGGAAATAGAAAACAATAAACATGAAACAAATGATAAGTGTGCTGTTTATAGTGCATGCATGTGTAAAATTAAATTTAAAAAAAACAATTAAACTGCATGTCTTTAAATTTGCCCATTTTTTTCTGGGAAACTTGATATAATGATTATTAGCCAAAATTAATCATCACTACCACTTTAATCATTTGTGGCACAATATTTAAAACCAATCATAGTATACTAATAACATCCATCAGGAGAAATATCGATAGTAAGAAAGACTATATTGAAATAACCTATATAATGCTATTCAGATTTCTACATTTGTATGACTTGTATGCCTGTCACATTCAGTCCAAATAAGGGTAGATCTTGCTGCGACTTATATAACAAAAACAACATGTTTTATAATAGATGCAGTCTGAAGAACTATGCATAACGTTATATTTCAATCCATATATTAAGAATGTCTGTCTGTCTGTCTGTCATATACTGAAGATGAGAATCTGTAAAAGGATAATAGAAAACCATTTTAAGATTGGAACGCAGATGTTGTTTATTAGGGATGCCGATGTACCACGTACCTGTTTTCTAAATTCTATTCTGCTCTGTGCTAATAAAAAACACAGCTAAACAAGTGTTTAACCTTACACAAAAACAAAATAAGGCTAGATATCACTGCATTATATTCACATATAAAGACTCGTATACTAACATGCTAAAATGTGAAAGGCATCTTAAAAAACATTTCTTCCTTGTAAATTATAGAGAAAGTTACAAAAAGAAAAAAAAATGAAATTAAAGTCAACGCCTTAAATTCATCCATACCTATCTCATGACACACGAAATTCGAGGAATTTCGAACAAAAATCAATGTCGAAATCACCTGGTTTCATGGTAAATTGCTAAAAATAATTACCACAACTGACATGAATTTGCTTATGTAACAATTATTTTGTATAAAATAACAAAATCGAATACATAATATCTGTTTGTGATTCAATTTCGGTAGTCTGACACATGAAAGGTAAAATATACATCCACAATGTAACTTTGACAATTAAACCCCACTCCGTTTTAAATTTAAGACATACAAAGACAAAGTCGCAAATATAAACATATTCTACTTACTTATAGCATTTTTACTACGACTGATTTGAATTGAATCTGGACCTTAAGCAAGATTTGTAATTGGAGTTTAATAGGAAAAACGCATTCTATGGCACTACATTGCAGATTTTATTAAAAATTCTCCACAAGTTTTTGGGAAGACATTATTAAGGGGTGGGGGCTGGAAACATTGCGTAACAATGAATTTCATTGAAAAAAGATGGACATTGCCATTTAGTAAATACCTAAACTCATAGGTAGCTATAACTAAGTTTCAAAACAATGAGATACTTCATTACTTTCGGTTTATAAAATTGCGAAGAACTAAGAAATGAAAAACTATGCTTAAAATTGTTCATTTATCATATACAAGATGTAATATAAATTTCCAGTCAAACAACACAACTATAAGGGATGATGATGACCCTATAAGATACGACTCAGACCGTTCTGTACAAACTTCTGGCCAAATGACCCCCCATACACCAGTTTCGAACTGCCTAGAAAATAATCAAGAAAACATTCTACCAAAGTTCATGAAATTAAGGTCAAACAACACTGGCCCTAGGAGTGTTAAACAAGCTTTTCATTTGATTTGAGGGCATCGTGACCTAGTTTTTTGACCATACAAGGCTCATTGTCACACTTGGTCTAGAATCACAATATAAACCTTCTTAACATATTTACGATGAAAAAGGGTCATACTAAGAATTGGCCTCAGAGACAAGCATTCCCTTATGTGATTTTGACTGATGGCTAGTGTTTGACGCCCAGTATGATCCAGATTTATAAACTTTGGATCCACGAATGAAGCATAAGCCATTCTGACCAGTAAGACATGGACTTAGATGAGGCCTTTAGCTTTGATCAGGTCAGTTTTTCAAAGGAACCGCGAGATATTATGCACATACAAACGTGTGTGCAAGTTTGATTAAAGTTATATTAGCAAAAGGGTGGTCCCTATCGGTATACACAGAGGCGCAAAATACCATAGTATATGGACTTTAAGGGGCAATACCCCTTGCACCCATGATGGATCTGACGCAAAGATCCGAAAGGGGGAATCGAGATAATCATGCCAATGGCCACAATTAGTTGATGCAAATTAGATTAAATTGAATGCAAAGTGCGCGGTCTCGATGGTTTCACAAAGTAATTGTTGACAACGAACGAACGCAAGATGATCACAACAAAGCTCATCCCACAGATGAGCTAAAAACAAAATGCCTCTTTGCAGAGCTTACGATTGATTAGCAATGGATGTGATATCAGGCCAATGGTACACCAGTTCTGTGTACATGCTAACAAACTAAAACGATAAAAAAAAAAACAATGTAATGAATTATATACATCTTACAAATTTCTTCGTTCATCATTCATTCTGTTTCATCTTTGTTTTCGAAAGGGCCACGAAGAAGAATAACCTTTTTTAAATAAAACAGAGAAGAGTAAAACAATTAATCCTAAAATACTTAATTAACAGGTGATTTACCACATTAAAAGTAATCCACATAAAATATCCAAAAATATGCAGGCTTTTACCATCTTGCTTAGGACATTCGATCCACTCATGATAATAGACATAGCAACATCAACTTTGAAATTGCAAAAGTTTTTTTAACTTTCTTATAGTTCATATCATGAACATATATGGGTCCAAATATTAAATAATAACAAAAGCAGAACAGAATAGAATTAATTAAAGACCTGTCATGGTAGACTCGACATGCATAAATAAACCACATCTGTCCAATCCTGAAAATGGTTGCAATGACCAACGGCGGAAACCGTTATTTGAAGAGCAACATACCCGGAAGACAAACACAATCAATGAAAATGCAAATCATACATACATGAAATACGACTTTTTTCAGTTTTTCGCTAATTTGTAAAATTGGCCAGCTTCGGTAGTACCAAATATCATAGCGTAAAAAGAATCAATGAATTACAATAATATTTCAATTAATATTCAGACAGGACAAAAAGCCCTCAAACTGCCTAAAGACAGAGCCAAAACTGAAAATATAAAAAAGCGCGATTCGACTCGCCATAAAAACCAGAGAAAAAAAAATTTATACAAAAACTTTGAACCTGTTCCGTTGTGTCAATGTTCGTATCGCTATAAAAGTTGGAACCACATATATTCACGAATAAGAATAGGACCTATTGGAACGATTCTTCGAAATCAAAATATCGGATTGTATTACACACAAATCAAAACAATATTTATAAACAAATGACATTGTCAAACCAAAACGTCATCGCGTTTTTTATTTGTGGGGATGGGGTAAGGGAAAGCCGACTTTAGAGACTTTAATTATTTGTTTGCTATGGTCACACTTTAAACCTAAACAACACAATAAAAAATACGTGAAAAACATGCACACAAACCACACAAACTTAACGACATGAAACCGCATAACGTGCATTGTTATTCCCCGGCCAAATGTCATACAGATAAGCATTTAGCAATGACGTCATTTAAGTGCACAGATTACAGCTCAGAAAAGAAGATATTCAAACACAAATAAATGAAAAAAGAAATGAAAAAGTTTAATTAACTCAAGTTCTTTCAAAGCCTTAATCTTGCCGTTTGCGTCCTCCAAATGTTGACTTTTTCAATTATTATAACATAACCGTATATGACTACATTCGACGAACAATACTGAATTTACAGAAACGAAGTTTAGAAAATTAAAACATTCAGTAATACTTATAATAACAGTGCAGTTAAAATAAACATATCTGAACCGACGACCTAAAAACAGATTTCAAAAACATCTCCAACTAATGCAAATGCACTAGCAGGAAAACATTAGCTGAAACCTACATCTTGTTACAGTCAACGATGACATATCCAAGTAAAAGAAAGGTCCCCATTATATAAAGAATAACAGAAATTAAAAGACATAACTTCTTTCCGTTATGGATACTTGGCTATACTACAATCGTCTGAAATAGCAAGAAAGGAGGGGGGGGGGTTACGAAAAGATAATAACCCGTTAAGCAACTGTACCGTTCAGACATCTGACATTGACCTGCTGCTGATCTTAATCCTTTCACTCATAAAAAGATCATTTCTACTGTAAATATAGGCTAATTTAGGAACGTCGAGTACCCAGTATTCATACTAAAGAACAAAACAATTG
This sequence comes from Mercenaria mercenaria, assembly GCF_021730395.1. NCBI lineage: Eukaryota > Metazoa > Mollusca > Bivalvia > Venerida > Veneridae > Mercenaria > Mercenaria mercenaria. The sequence goes on from NC_069378.1 coordinate 45,227,881, forward strand.
AAAATAAACATCAAGTCACTGTTTGTAACCAGGCGACAAAAATTAGACAAACACGATTTCCTATGAAAATAAGTTTAACAATATAGATCTAAAGATAGGTATGTTCAGTTAAAAATCTTTTTTATAGATGAATATAACTTTCTACTGACCCATCTATGACACCAGTTTACGGACAATGAGAAGAGATTACGGGACATGATACATTTAGTATTATCACAATCACAGAAAAGTATTCAATTGTTTCTACTATACTGTCAGCAAAACGGTTCGAAAGTTAATGAAAACCTATCATAACAACTTATCTTGATTATAAAAAGTACGAAATTAAATGATCGAAGTAGATGCTTGAAAAACCAATACAACGTAAATTGATATATATAACAACCTTATTTGGACTAAATTTATTCCATTTCAATATAACATGACTTTTTATAGGTGATATCAGGAAATATCACTCCGGAAATGAGTTATTCCCTGCACACCGGACTGGCGATTTCCGGTGATTTACCCATCCGTCCGGCAAAACACCATCTGGCATCATACACCCAATGCAGATGACTCTCGTGCAGATACTGACAACAAAATGGTTCATGTCACTGTTAATATATTGTTATATGTAAACGAACAAATGCCGTGAACCAGTCATAGTATTTATCCTCCGTTCCTTATAGTAATTTCACGATTCAAAATACGTAGTATACCATAACAGTACCATAACGTTACGAGCTACAAAATGATAAAAACTAAGTAGAACTTTGTTATTAAGAGCGAAACGCAAACAACATCATGACGTCACTATCGCTTACCGCCGATAATTTCCCAGCGCTTTGTGTACAGATTCTCTACTATAAGAAATGTTCAACGTTAAGTATAACTTACCTTAAACTAGTAAAATAGTAATTCAAGAAAAAATAATCTTTGCCAGAATAAAATGCTAAACTAGTATCGATAATGCTAGAAAAAAATACACTCATGTGTATACGATCGGACTAGAAAATAAATCCTGTCCTCGGCCACTAACGCAAGGCGGCGGATAAATCGGCAAAGCCACCATATACCGCACCAATGCGCAGGTGCCCTCGTGACGATATTTGCTATCCGATTCGTAATCACATGACAAGATAATAATTAATCATTAACTCTTTCGAGTTGATAAAATCCGGATATCAACCTATGAAAAAGTCGATATTGAATAAAGTCTTGACCTTATAACAGTGCCAGAACTGTTTCAACCAGGCCATCAATAGCTGGCGTTGAGTTAGGTTACGTATATTAGCGACACAGTACTAATATAATCGCGCGTAAAACCACGTTTTAGATTCGAAAAATTCATATTCCTATAAGGATTGAACGTTCATTCGACATAAAAATGCAATGCTTTTGAAGGATTTTTACGAGCAGGGATTTCAACAGATTATAGAACGTGGTTTTAACAAAGGAGATTGTTGCGCGCACGTGCTGTTAAAACACCCATTTTAAATATGCGTGCCCCGTCACAAAGCGTGAACATAATACGGCCTCAACGATAACTTCAAAAGAAAATGACGTCCGAAGCTGAAAAATACGGACCCAAAAAACGATATTCTCAATACAAATGATCGACGACAATAAAACAACTCCCAGCGCATTTCATGAAAGAATTTAATGACTTTTAGAGATAATGAACGACATCTTTCCGATTATTTTTTTGCACAAGAAACATGAAGCGCGCAAACGTGTTATAAAAACATCTGAAAGAAGGATATGATTTAAGTAACCTCGCTGAAACGGGCCCGGTAACTCAAAATCACCTGTAGATTCTGCAGAATGTTATAACACTGAAGAAACAAATGTTATAACAATCAAGACACAATCCATGGTTATTACGTACAGCTAGATTATATGTTGTTTTGTTGTTGTTGTATTGACTGGGTCTTTAACGTCGAACCAGACAAAATACCGGTCATATGCTACTTTCCAGGACAGATTTTGATATGTGAAGGAAGAGCCCAGCTGCTTTTCAAAACGAAAGATTTCATTACTGTTGGGCACGTGAAGAACCGTCCGTCCTTACGTAAGATCACTGGATGGCTTCCACACATGCAGAATTCAATCGGCCCGAATAAGGCTCAGAACACAACATCGATGAGGGCAAAAAAATTGTGAAGTCAAACCGGAGCCCTCCAACAATATAATTAACTATTGTAATAAGTTAAAAATATCACTAATCTACCTATAAAAATAAGTTTTTAATAGACGTCCTTACAGCACGTCAGTCAAACCCATGGGAGTGGAGCGAAGGTAAAACAACACTAAACGCCAGTCCGGCGTACATAGATATTATACAATTTGTATAAAGGTTCTTCCAAATCTCTATTCAATCTGATTTGCAGATGTTGACAGGTCCTTTCATCAAATGAAATACCAATGCAGGACACATATCTTAGACACACTTCATCGTACTACCAGATCGCATTTGTAACACGATATCCTACGCCGAACAGCGATCGCATTCGTAACAGGTAAAAATGTGATTACGAATAGTGTTTGTTTCATGCATAGGGGGTTGTAGACATGAGAAGCACAAATAGTTCGTCATGTAGGTTTCAATACTGCAAATGTTTAATCCGCCCAGATTGTCATCGCAACATTAACAACTAAATTGCCAAAAAAACGCACCATCACAAGGTTAGCGTCGTCCGTCAATCGCGACGACACAAAAACAATATGAGCCGCATTCATGATAAAATGGGCCTTCGGAATCTTTGAGGCACTGTTGCGGCCAGTGGATCGGCCCAGAACATCCTACGCTAACCGCGCAGTTTGATCAGGGCCCAAACCGTTCGCTGTAAATTAAAGACGACAATTCTACCTGATTATGAATTATTCATGACCAAATACAGAAATGCAAAATGCACATTCAGCTTATATACACTTTCCGGAAATTCACATCCCGAAAATGTCCGAAAGCCAATTTTCCCATGAAGTATGACGAAACTTAAAATAATCAAATCTGCATCCGACTGCAACAACCACTATAAAACGGACTACAACATCACCACTTCTACTGTTACCTCGACAAGCGCAAATTTCGGAACGCCACATGTTCATGTTAGCAAGGTTTCGAACCCGTGGACGACATACATTTGTAGCTAAAACCTGAATTGAGAGTTTGTGGCTATACGAGCAGATAAATATAAGTTCTTGTCCTTGGTATAAACTTGCCCAAAACAAGTTCAAAGGACATATTTCATATTGATGCATCCGATGTTGACATATATGATAATATTGAAGTATATTAAAGCCATGCGAATAAGATCAACGATATAACAAAACGCAAACGAACATATCGGACCGCCGACGACAACCAGACCAGATTAGTAGCCATAAGCAGACATTCGAGTAGTCAAGCTAGCCACTATATAAAAAAACGAAAACAGTACATACATGTAAAAATCCCCGGTGTTCTATGAAACAAGCATTTATAAGACCCTTGTAGTTGAGACTGTCACTTGATGACTTGAATTAAGCTCTATATTAGTTGTTGAAGCGAACGATACAATCAAGTCATTTAGACTCGATACAGAAAATTTACCAGGGCAATGCGTGTGGTCGTGGCATCTTCCCCTTAAAACAGACAATACATAATAATACATGAATATAGAAAAAATGAAATCTACAAACCAAAACCGATAAGGAAATTACTATATAATAGACATGTACAAGAAGAACAATGCAATATTGAACCAGACCTGGCGAGATAACTTTATTATTGCCAAAATTAAGCGTAGAGCCATTATAACTCAAACTAATACCAAGATATTTTACCACCAGACCGAAATCTCCCCTCTAATCAACAAGAAGGGTCGTCCTGGCCCAAACAATCGCCAGTAAGACTAAAATTTACACTATAAGTCAATGATATCTACGGTTCCTTTCGAAAAACCACCATAACAACATATACGACTAGAAGTATGCGCCCAGAGTAGGCATAAAAACTGATATGTCCTTATTAAACGCGATAGAGACAATACTTTTGTTTATTTCTTGACTATACATGAACACAACTATATATCAATAAAACCCGGTCCTTTGAAAAAAAAAAAACGTATTTGCAACCATTGTCACTGGAGGGTTACGCCCCTAACAGTAACAACAGTCTGATTTATTCCTTGTCAAACACAATGGAGACTACATTAATAATTTGATATTTTTTTAGTATAACTAATATAGGAACTCAGCTTCTTTTTAAAAACCATATCTCGCCATGGGGGGAGGAGGACACTGAAATGGTCAAAATTAGCTATGTTAGTCATGTGAACACCATCATATCTCTCATTTAAATATGACAAAACTTGTATGGAAGTTATATATCTAAGACATCTTTGTTCCTTACAAAAAAAACCTTAACAACATCATTATACATCACTATTGTCCTTATTTATGCCTCTAAATGACCAATTAGTAGGCTGAAGTTAACATAATATGATGTAAGAAGTTTACGTGACGTAGAAACCCCTATTCAGCGTTGCGTAGATTGCAAAACCGACCACAGCATCAAAAGAAATTTAAATGAAATTATGCAAATGAAATTAACTGAGAAATCGGCGCAATACCATAACTCTAAATCTCCACTTCCCCATCTACCAGTGCTTATCAAATTGGTCAATCCAGCTTGGATAAAATCACATAAATCTCCATAGGCTAGCGTGGGTGCTGAAACCGACATCAAAATCATCACGGCTCAATAAATGCCATGTTAGCGACCTATTTGAATTACATTTTTTTTATGCGTATTTACCAAATCAAACGGAAACAGGATCCAGAACTTTATAAGAATTCTTAATTATGAAATGTTTATTTTTCTATTTTTAATATTATTTCCAGAATGCAAAAAAAATAAATTTGTTAAATATCTAAATGTGCATAAATATATATAAATTATGTATATATCAATTAAATTCTTAGTAACAAAATAGTATCGTGCTAAAACAATTGGTCAGATAATCAGTTATATTCGAGAAGGTATTTTAATTTTAAATTATTTCACACTAACACTCAGAAAATAAGTTTAAATTCTCTACCCGTTTCACCATAGGGTTTTATAGTCCTATCTTTTATACGAAACGGTACTTCTGTGTTACAGGAGCGCATACATAAGGTAAATTCAATTTATTCCCATGGATATCTTATTATGTGACTAAAACTTACGTTATCTGGCTTAAATGTCCGTCTAATAGGTTTAAGTTGTTTTAATAAGTGTACAAAAAAAAGATAAAGCAATGCAAGAACTTGTTTGATGAATCTTTCTATATTTTAGTATAATTAGAAAAAAACAACAACATCAGGTGAAAATGATGCAATTGAGTCTGGGGGCCCAGAAGGCATGAGAATGTAAGAAACTATATATCCCGAAATGACACTAAAAAGTATATGGTAAGGATATACAACTTGTATACAGATAGAAGGCCCGTAATTTAATTTTTGGCAATTTAGATGTGCTTTGTCGTGAGAAAAACTTTAATAAAACGACACTGGTAATAAATAGAAAACGGCATTCTTATGGAGATCAACGAAGAACTTTGTTAACAGATTGGTCACACGAACGGTCAAATTAAAATATTTCTGTGCAAAAATTATGAAATTTTTGAAAAGGTCATACGACAGAAAGTATTAATGCGTATGTAAAAAGCATAGGGGATTATTTAGAAGATAGTGACTATATCACCAATACATGCCTGAGTAGAACCATTTATATCCTACCCAAAAGGGACAGTGTTGAATGAACACCAAGCGTAGCAATTTTTTTTATCAAAACAATTTCGAAAGGGTTAGGAAACCAGCAGCCTAACATATTAACAATTTTAGACAGTAAGAATCATATCCCATGTCCCTATCCCGTTCAAATAGATTCGTGGTTACGAATACAATAATATCCGGTAATATCCATACACATTTTTATAGGTTTATGACGTCAAAATAGTGCCGAGAACTGGTTTGACGTCACCAAAGTGCAACACGCTGTTTTAGACAACATACGATATTAAAATCCCTATGGAAAGACAGAATAGTCATCCTGGCGCATGCTCAACAAATCTATACTTTCCCCTTTATGTAGGCAAGGAACACCACTATCGCAGAAAAAACTAAAGTAAAAAAAGCTTCCCGTGCGTCATAATCGCGTCATTAATGTTTTGGTTAAAGTTTGCGGAAAAGGCAGAGCTCGCATACTGCTGCAATGGTAATAACAACAGTGTGGAAAGTTCTACACAAGTCATATATGATCATAATGTTATGTCACTGCAAAGTTCTCAATAACTGTTACCTGTATAGAGTAATCAGAATAATGTTCTTATTTATACTTTGAAATTACATCAGTTAAAGATATGCGTGTGAGTACATATCTCTGTAAACTAATAACCGATATTAATTGAAACTTCACACATGATATTTACATCCATTAGATTTAAGTAAGGCCAACTGACTATGATTTTATAACACTGACCAAAGCATATTAGAGCAGATTTTGCCCTTTTATGTACTAAGGATAAATTCATGGAGAAAGTTTTTGATTGCAAGTACATATCTCAGTAACTACAAAGATACTTATAGTATCGCGATATTAACATACTGAAAGAAGAAAGTTCACAAAATCCACCAATTTTTGACAAGATTATTCTAAAGCAGCTTACAAAAGCAAAAACTTGAAAAGCAAATAATATCATCACCTCGGCTTTCTAACTTAGTGCCTAATCAAAATATATTGTAATGAACGCATACAAATGCAACGTAAGACAACAAGCTGTAGATATCTACTAAAACTATATACATCTTATCTTCATCCACTTTCCTTACAACATGCTATATGGTAGATCACAACTACAAAATAAACGGGAAAAGAACCTACCGATCCACTACGGTAACATGTGAAGTACAAGACTGAATATAAGCTTACTAAATCTAATTAAATAAATGTGTACATCCGCGCGAGCACAAAGCGTCAGACTCAGGACTTTTTTTGGAAGAAACGCCTTTTTCTAAGTGCCGAATAAGTGTCGCGCAAACTAGTACAAGAACCGTCAATTTCTTGCTCAATAATACAAATCAAGAGGGCAGTGTATTATATGTAAATTCCCAAAGATAGAGTAACACAATTTGGCGAACCCATACGTACAATCTAGGTAACAAAGCGGAAATCACCGAAGGAGACATTGACTATCGACTTGTACCAACGGTCCTTGCCATCTAGTCCAGGCTACAACTAGATAATCTTTGTGTTGGTATAGTATAAAAAACTCTGTAATAAGTTCTGGACTCAATACGTTCATCAGATCCAGGCTCTGATTAATTAAAGTCAGAATAATGTATTTGAGACGCCAAAAGGCGGACATCAAAAAACAGAAACATGAATAGTCACCAGATTTCTTCTCCTATGAACAAAACATTAGATCTGACACACAGACTACTTGCCAACATCAGACAGTTTCTTTCAAAAGTTACGGGGTGAGTAGCACGTCCAGATCGAATCCCGATAGAGGCGAGTGCTTAGTTCTCATATAATCGTACAATGGTAGTTTCTTATTTTAAAAGGACCAGTAACACAAATTGATAAACTTAACAAAAGATATAAAAATTATTATATGTTGCTTAATGAGACATATTAGTTTAATAAACTACTTTAAACTCTAAAACATTTACAATATTTTTTTGTGACATTAAGAGTTGTTCTATCACGAAAAAAAACAGTTAATGAAAGACATAACACTCTTTTTTTCTTTGCAATATCAATGAACAAAAATACAGATAATATTATCAGTTGTATAAATTACAACTTAAAAGCAACACTAGCAATTATTTTCTCGGCATATCGACGGAAAGATTAAACATTCTAGTTAAGAAAAAATGCTACTTGTGATTATATACATCCCCTCGAATTGCTACTGTTACTTTAAACAACTCTTAAGCAAATATACGACCAAAATAGACTGCCTAACTGTGTAGATTCACATGCTATACATAAAAATTCAAAGTTGTGTTTAAATTACTCTTAGCATATACATTCAAATACAATTTAAGTAATACATCAATTGTATCTTTTTCCCTAGGGCAATCTGTAATATCTCGTAGCAAAGAAACTTGACCTAATGTTCATTGACTCAATGTCAACAGCGACCAAGGAGAAGGGTTGTCTGGTAAAATGATAGGGCTAGTATCAGCCAATGCACGATGCCATCTGGATACTACTCTGGAAATTCCTTTCATGTTGTTATAAAAATCGCGCTCAGATCATAGAGATCTGTGAAAATTGAAAGGCATTCAGCAACATTTTATACGAGTAGTAGCCTGGCTCCCTGGCTGCATGTTATATTTATATATAAATACTGGGGTCAGACAGAAATAAGAAAATCTTAAAGCCTCTAAAAAAATAGCGCAATAGAATCATGAGGCAGAACCAAACCTACGTTTGAAGTCAGGGCAATAAAAAAGTCAATGTAGAAAACAACCTTCTGGGATCACTTCAACAAATTTATGTAAATAAGAACATACATAGAGGACGGGACCAGCTATAGAGTAGCTACATTTTAGAGCCGTCCTGGGAATAAAGTGAGCCTCTCACAACACGGTCATAAATCATGTCAATAACAAGTATTTAATGTAACACAACCTGGAAAAGACTGCAAGGTTGACTATAGCGTTGCTTTCTTTGGACAATATCGTGAAATATACAGGCTGGCATCCGGCGATGAGATAGTAACGAAAGTAACACACTAATAGAATACAAGATTAATGGAACATAAGTAACGCGCACTCAAACTTCAACGTAATAGTGTGAAATGAGAAATAATTTGGAATACAAGTTGAAGGATGAGGGGGGGGGCATAAAAATGTTAAAAAATACAGTAATTTTTCTAAATATTTGAGTTTGAAATGCTATTGTAATTAACAAACTAAAATCGTTTTAATTTTGTGTCGTGCAACAGTTATTAACGTCAATCAAATCATGGTTAGATTAAAAAAGTCAAATCAACAATAATTAAGTTGAACAGGTAATACGGGACATATTATTATATTCAGTAGTCAAGAATTTTCCCAGTAATGTAAGTCCATTGTATCACACTTATAATTAATACATGATTTTTGTAGAGACTTTGACGATACAGTATATTAAGAATGTCAAGGATAACAAATCAGGAAACGAAGCAAGAAGAAACTTTCTGAGGCTGAAGTTTTTTGGAGTTCAGTTGTGATTGTACATTCCTCAAGGATATGCTAAATGGATTGATGGAGAAGTATATTGAGATTCAGTTTCATGTAAAAACGCATTATTGTTTAAGAAAAGTTACCAATATTATCATTTTCTACAGATTTATATGACATGTATTTTGACGAGTAATTTTAGTAGTTCTGAACTTACATTCATTCCCACTTGGCTTGACATTTTTTCTTTATTTCTGGATTTTGAACATTATTATAACTTCTGAAGCGCTTACTTTAACTAAATTACACAAATTATAATAACTTATCAAAAAAAGACGCTCATTGGCGTTCCCATTTTACACTTGAGTTGAAAATTATATAATATTAACATGGCGTCATTTATTTTTTTCTGGGAAAAAATATTTTTTAAAATATTTTATTTAGCATCTGCAATGTAAATATGTTTGATATTTTTTATTACTTTGCCGTTTCTACATATGTCATAAAAGAAGAACTTCACATACATGTATAGTGAGTTTAATTTCATTTTTAAACTTTCCTAGATCAAGTCTTCAATTTGAAAAAAAAAATACTAGAAAGAAAAATTATGAAGCAAGACTATCGAAATCATTTACCCTCCCGCCACTTTTGGAGACATTGTTAAGTTATTCATATGGCTGCATTTTGTTCAAACATAGAAATTTGCGCAATGTCTGTTTTCCTCGTTTATTTTTTAAAAGGTTGCGCGTTTTGTTTTTCAGAACGTCGGATACAGATACAGAAATTTCAATGGCAGACATGTACTCATTTAAAGGCAAGTGAAAACCAAGAAAGTACGTAAAAATAAGTCTATAAATCTTTATATATCTTTATTTATGGAATATCTTTTAAAAATAGATTGACAAAAGGTAATATAAAAAACATAAACATTTGAACCTTGGCGTGTATAAACAATATTGCAATAAATGTACAAAAAATTCAAGATAAATCAATTATGTCTTAAAGACAACATCTGAACACTAACAGCTCTATCAAACCTTTTTTTTTATTTTTTTTTTCCTTTTTTTTATTATTTTGTTATTTGGGTGGGGGGGGGGTTGGAGGGGGGGTTTTGTGTAATTGTTGTTGCGTTTTGGTTGTATGTTTTGCTGATACAAAATGTATTTATCCGTCAATAATAGACGACTTAAACACTGTTAGAATGTATTTTCTATTATCAAGTTTGATATTTACATTTCTTTGTAGAGTATTAAATTAGTAGAAGTGCAGCCATATGATCATAAACGCTTTTTTTGATAATTCAGCAAAATATAGGCACAACTGACATACTTAATGATTTGTTTAAGAGGCAATAGACAACGTAAATTTAAAAAACGAAAACGTCAGTAGTTAAAATACGTATGTTTTAAATATGCACATCCTGCAGAATAGCTGATTCAATACTTTTGTATTTTGATATTGTTTTTTAGATACGACAACGAACAAAACCAAGAATAGGATACCAACATGGAAATTGACGTCAGTGAAACAAAATTAGTGTACTATTGAGATCGCAGGAATATTAATGACAAGTTAAAAGGTAATAGGTATAGAACGATAGAAGATTCTGTTCAATTATTACAACATTGTTACTACATAGGTTTTTCATAACATGAAACCCATGGGGGGGGGGGGGGGGGGGGGGGGGGGGGGGGGGGGGGGGGGGGGGGGGGGGGGGTTAAATTTTAACCCTATTCATAATGATATTGTATGAAGATATGATTAGATTGTCTATATACGAGAGAAAATGAAAGCAGTTTAAAAGATAAAAACAAGTTTAAATAAGTAGAGGTAAATTTTATGATTAGAAATTAAAAAAAAAAAAAGAAAAAAAAAAAAAGAAAAAAGAATGACTGAGAATGTTTAATTAAAATCTACAGATCTCACTCGCATGCGAACTTATTGCAACTTTAAGCGAAATCAAATGCCGTAAACTATTTAATATACATTTTTCTTTTAAATAAGATATTCTTCTTATCCATTAATTCACAACTGGAAATAATAGTTAATTTGTTTTTTCAATGTAATAGATAACAGGATTAGGTAACGCTTATTGGAAATGGACATTAAGATTGGTTGGCATTCCTTGTTGTATCCAGGTTATTAATATGAGAGTTATAAAGGCAAAAAAATAAGAGGTGATCAAAATAATAAACAATAATTAACATTAATTAGTGAAATGTAATATGTTAAACTGCATCGCAAGACACAACCCCAGTCCATCTTAAGACTTGAATCTAAATGTTTGCTGTTAGCTGGCTCTTATCAGTGGTAGAGCGCAGCGAAACAGGATAACAGGGTATTAAGACACGATACGAATCCCAAGGTGAGAGGTGAATATGTACAATAAAGCGGATAATTTGAAAAAAGACAGAAGGTTGGTAAAGTGAAATCTGTCTACCTGCAGCTCTATATAGAACGGGTACACTAAATCTTATAGTTGTACAAAAGAAACTTTAGAAACAAATGTTACATAAATGTATTTACAGACATTCAGTGATAGGGATTAATGGAGGCTTATCGATAAACAAAGAGTCCCCACAGTTCAGGAAATGGTAGGAGGATGGAATTAAGGGGGGGGTGGGGGGGGGGGAGGGGGCAGCGCTGAGAGTATTTTGAAAGTTAAGAAAGGTTGTAATTGTTATTGCATTCAATTCATTTCTTATTGCTTGAATTCTGTTAAATATCCGCATTTTAGCGTCAGCACTGTCACGAAGTGACAAAGGTGATCTATTTGTGGGTCGCCATGCGTCCGGGCTCAGTCATCCAGTCCGACCGAGCGTAAACTTTTGCTGTGACCACTACTAGAGGTTACATTTTTCAATGGATCTTCATTAAATCGATATATCAAATTTCCACTTAGGTGATATCAATGGTCAAGTGCTGAACTGGGTCACTGGTGTAAAAAACTAGGTCAGTAGGTCTAAAACAGGAAAGCGTTGTGACCTACTCTAGAGGCCAACTTTAAATGGATCACTCTCCATTAAAGTTAGTCAAAATGTTCTCCTTATAATACAAGGTCATGGGTTTGGAAACTGGAAACGGCCATCAATAAACTAGGTCAGTAGGTCAAATAATAGAAAAACCAAGTGACGCTTTCTAGAGGCAACAGTTTTCACGGGATCTGTAGGAAATAAAATTTGAATGAATGTAACATATTATGATAACTACGGTCAAGTTTGAAACAGGGTCTAACTGCGGACCAGAAGCTAGGGTCTCATAAGGTCTAAAAAAATAGAAAAACATTGTGACCCTCATCTTTTCAATGGATCTTTCATAAAAGTAAGTCCTGAATATTCATCTAAGATATCAAGGTCAAGTTCGAAACAGGGACAATCTCGGTCAAAACACGAAGTCAGACGTCTAATAGTAGAAAAAACCTTTGACCACTATAATGTCATATTTTTCATGGATCCTGTATAGAAAGAAATTTGGTTTGAATGTTCAACTAATGATATCTAAGACAAGTTATAGAAACATGGGTCAACAGCGGTCAAAAACTAGGTCAGTAGTCTACAAGAAGAAAAACTTTGACGCTACACACACTCATAGAGGCCAGCACAAAACAGATGGAAGCAATCAAGAAAATTGGTCAGAATGTATACCTAGCTGGATATCTAGGACAGCTTGAAACTACGGTTACAGCCTTCAAAAACTAGGTCATAAGGACAATAAAAAAAACAGAAACCAGTGAGCCTCACAGGGGGGAGGCCAAATTATATCATGGGAACTTATGAAAGTTGATCAAAAAGTGGTCATCGTAATAATCCTCTAAGTCAAATTAGAAACTGGGTCAGACTCCGGTCAAAAACTAGGTCCAAGGACTAAACTAGTAGAAAAACCTTTTGACCACTCCAAGTAGGCCATGAATTACAATGATCTACCTAAAAAATAGTCTGAATGATCACCTGAGGATATCCGGAAAAGTGTGAAAACTGGGGAGCACGTGTAGTCAAAACTAGGTCAGTAGGTATAAAAGTAGAAAAATATGAGACCTCGCTAGAGGCCAAACTTTCATGAGATCTTCACTGCAAGTAGGTGAGAATGTTCTCACTTGATAAAATCTAGGTCAGGTTCTCAAACTGGTTCATGTGCCTTCAAAAACTAGGTCAATAGGTTCAATAACTAAGAAAATCCTTGTTTAGAATAAAAATGCTGTGATAAATCCAGGATGACAGAAATGTGAAGTCTGCCTCGGTGTCGGCGAACCTGAGCGTATGGGGGGGGGGGGGGGGGGGGGGCGCCTGACACAGAACTCTCTTTAACCTGACTAAGTCCGTACATCGACCCGCCGCCCCCCATCCCCCCGCACCCCAGAAGAAATTGAAAATTCGTCCTCCGAATTCCATATGAAAAAAAAAAAAAAAAATTGCAAAAACATAGCTAAGACCTGTACAAGCAAACAAGATAAAGACCCACTTTCTAGGCAAATTGTCAAAAAGTATGACAATCATATAGGGACTCGAAAAAAAACTTTGGTGATTGGAGCCCTACCGACTGGGCTAACTGGCTACTTAAACACATATATCTCACTAAACGAAACGTAACGTAAGTAAATCCGTACCGGAAAACAAGATATATCGCCGAATTTTTATTAACAAAAAAGATAAAGTATAGAAATATTTTTAATCGTGTCAGTTTTTCAAGGAAACTACAAAGATTATTTTTTCATAAAGCTTGGTCCCTCACGATTGATAGAACCATACTCCTATAATCAAGCGATTCAGACCAGACTGTACTATATTAAAAACAAGAACTAAAACGAGTTTACTTTATTTAAATTGATTCTTGTGCTTATCATGATACGGAGAAAACAAACGCAGTTTTTGTTTAACACAAAATATTGAAAAAAAGTTTTTATACACAAAAACAAACAAACACGGTTGTCAAATTATTTTTATCTACAATCCTTTATATTTACAATAAAGCACATTGTTATTTCAGGTGAAATGTATAAAAAGAGATTACATGAAGATGGTTCCTAGAAGTCCGGATATGGCTCGAATTCGAAGAATAATTGTGATTGTTTGTAAAAGCAGTTTACAATTATTATAGTTTGAGCTTTAAAATCCAAAATGTTGATAACTTTTCATTATATTCAACGGATGATTTTTGTATGCAAGATAGCATAAACCTTAAAAAGAGAAGCATGTACACCTGTGTAATAAAGACCACCTCAGAAATCAGAGGCCACCAGACTCAAGACCACAAATTTGTTTCTTCGTCTAGTTTTAACATATTATTTAGCCTGTGACTACCTCCAAAAAAGCCCACGATTTTGCACACATAGTCTTTGTCTTTATAGACAGGTTTAGAAAGTAATTATAAAGTACACTCGAAGTTTTATCTAGGCAATAAGTGCAGTGACTGGAACCCTATAAATTTTGGTCTGGACCGTATTTGTCACTCTGTATGGATCACAAAGTTTAATGTGCTATCAAGAGAAACAGCAAAGTCGGATTCACCGCAGTTGTCATTTGTTGTTGTGATCAGAGTTTTATAATACATTATATTCTAAAGGGGCCCAGCTTTTACCAGAACTTTAACATGACGGGCCATGCCTATAATTTTCATTCGAGTTAATTGGCCCTTATTTGTCATAACATACACGGCCATATAGCAAGGCACCATTTTTAAGCGATATCTATATACAAGCACGGAGTATATACAAGCTGCGAAATCTCAAAATTCATGTAGTTATCATTACATGTATTCACTGACGAAGTAAATGAACATAAATAACACTTTTAAAATCACATTACACTAAAACATATATATATCCACAATCAAGTGTAGACCTGTACGCTTGAAAAAGCATTACTGAGGCAGTTACAATTCATACCATTTCCTTCATAATCTACAAAAACAGATATTATAATCAATGTAATTGTACCCTGGCAGTGCAGTGGATATAATAACATAATAAGAGTATGGTATACATACAATACACATTCCAGAATCGAAAACAATCGGTGTGATATTACTTTTGAAAAGTCAGAGTGGGCACGCGAATTCATACTCCACCAAAGAAGGCTGAAAATGCGCCATATATGAACTTAATTTCTGCGAAGTGAACCAAACAAAGAATTAAACTGGAAAAAAAAAGGAATAAATTGGCGTTTTATCGCGGCAAGAAAGTAGAAACAGTTAATAACTCTCCAAATATTCCCAATCAATTAAAATTCTTTCAAGGATGACCGTGAACAAACGTGTTTTATTTATTATAATTTTTTATTGCAGCGTTTCGCGAATTACGCTATTCTCAAACTTGAAAAAAATTATCCTCATTCCAGATGTTATACTTGTCCGATTCCGCTTTTCATTTGTTGGCGTAAGCGAATTATTTTAACATACAAAAAAACCCACTAGCAAACGTGTGCTATTCTAACACTTCAATCCAAGGTTTAATCCTATTCGCTCTATAGCAAAAATTCGTAAAGAGGAGGACGTATTTCCATCTGGCAATATACTCTTACTCAAATGCCTTGGCGGAAATACGCTATCTATAGATTGGATGAACAATAAACTTATAAATTGTTTGCGATGAACATTGTATAAACGTTGATGGTATTATTCTTGTCTAAGAATAAAGTAAGCGAATACCTTCGATAACTTACATACAATAGAACTCTCAAATGAAGAAGCAACTCGCAGTCTGATTATGGTTAAGTTCTGCATTTTTATGCAATTGATAAAACCGCTAAACGATGTTGTAAAAGTAAAGAAAACATTATTCCAAAATGTCAGGATAAAACGATTTGTATACCAAATTGGCATGTTTTTGACATAACTTGACAGTTTGGAAACTGTCAACTGCAAATGGAACGTGTTCCTAGGGGTTGTGCTTCCATTAAAAAAATGGAGGGTTTCCACCATTAATCAAAAATTCATCTTTGAGATACGTAAACCGAAACGGCCAATTTTGTTTTATGAAACCCGCACTATTGTTCTATTGTTAGGTGTTAAATATTCGAAGAAAAGTAAAAAAAAAAAAAAAAGGATCTTGAGTTTGCGAAAATTTCATATTTGCAAACTAAATCCGGAGACTGTTACATACGAAACGAATATATTCAATAAAGAAATATGTGGAATAAAATGGACGGGGTAAGATAACCTCGGTTATTTCACATCTTTTAATTGTTTAATCATTTCAATATTGTTATCACGTTGACAACAAATGAGAAACAAAGATAACATCATTAAATTTTGCTCTGCAGCTTTCGTTCATTATATGATATACAAAGTTATATTTTCAAATCTGGCGGCCAATTAAATGACGCCATAGTTCGGTCATGTCGTATAACTCGGACTGGCGACATTTCTATTTGTGACCTTAACACACTGTCTAACCGTCTGTTATATTCACCATTAATCTTTTTTTTTTTGCGTCGCACTGTCATCTAGACTATTTGAGAGCCTTTCTGAATAGGCAAAATTCGTATATATTACTCTAGAAAAAAAAACCCTGCTCTTTCAAGTGACTTCCCTTTCGACGTTATGTATTGTATGGTGAGTGATTATTGGATCCAGTTATCGCTGTAAATAATCTAAGAAACCTGAAAGTACACAGATCTTACTTTTTTCATTTAATGGTATAGCAGGGATAAATTATAAAGGGGTGCAAGCGTATATCAAGTTATTATTACATTCAAAATGCAACCTCGTGGCGTTGATATCTTCATGTGAGGAAGTCATCCAGTTGGCATACAGTAATCCGGTGGTTCTACCCAGGTGCCCGTCCGTGATAAAACGCTGGAAGGGCGCTTTTGGTCATCCTTCACGGTGAAAGACTGGAAAAGCGTAATATGACATTTAATTATGGCGGCGTTACGCTAACAACCACCGGAACAAAGATATGCTACTGGAAGAAAAAATGACAAACATGCTAGTGGCAAATTAGCAAATAATCGGATCGTACTTTGGTACTAAATAATTATAGGTGTCGTGTTCAAAATAGTACTTGTATATATCATTGTTATTATTTTTGAAGAGAAAGAAAGATGAACACCGTATTTTAGATACCTCCATTCGCTATTGCATGTTTCCAAGTCATGCTTAACCTTTTCTACTGTTATACTTGGAGATATTCTTCTGTACTTGTCAGTAACGTTGGCAAGGGAGGTGAAACGATACAATAATTATCCGACCGATGTGCTTGTAATTCTCTCCCTTTGTTTGAATCTTGAATTGAATCAACGTAGGAAACCCATTCACATTTATATCAGGTGTATATTATGTTTACGAACCAAAACGATTTATGCAAATTGTTTAATTAAATTTACTTGCGGTTTAATATTGGTCATGAACATAAATGTTCTTAGTTGTAGAAATGTTTTCTACTGAAATGAAGGATGAGTGCTTTATGACGGGAATACAACCGTAAACAACTTAGAGAATGCAAATACTTTACCAATTATATTATTTGCTAAACCCTGCTTTTATTTTATTTTTTTGTTGGATTTAACGTCGCACCGACACATGATAGGTCATATGGCGGCTTTCCAGCTTTTAATGGTGGAGGAAGACCCCAGGTTCCCCTCCGTGCATTATTTCATCACGAGCGGGCACCTTGGTAGAACCACCGACCTTCCGTAAGCCAGGTGGATGCTTTCCGCACATGAAGAATTCAACGCCCCGAGTGAGGCTCGAAACAACATCGATGACGGGTGATTTGAAGTCAGCGACCTTAACCACTCGGCCACGGAGGCCCCTTTCTTTTATATTCGTACGCATTTTTATTAAAACGTTGCCCTATGTCTTATGTTGGCAAGGGGAGTGAAACAATTTACTAATCATTTTATCGACGTGATTATATCTAAATCTTCAATTGAATCAACGTGTAAAACGTGATAAAACATCGTCCACTTACATTTATGTCAAGTGTATATATTTTGTTTACAAACCAAATAAATTTATATTTCTAGTTTAGTCAAATTTTCTTGTGGTTTATCATTGAATACGAACATCTGATGTTGTTAGTTTTAGAAATGCTATCTACCACAGGGAACGATGGGTGTCGTGTGTATGACAGAAATGCAATCGAAAACCACTCAAAGAAAGTAAATACTTTACCAATATAGTATGTGTTAAACCCTGTTGATATTTTGTAAAAGATATCATATCAGATAACTTAAAAAGGTTCTCTTCTCTGTCTAATGTGTAACCCCATTAACTAGATCTGGGCGATAACCGATATTTTTATCCGATTTCATATTTCCCGTATTAGTCCCCCTTTCACGCCTTAGCTTGACATAAATTTAATTACATACATGTCGTGACGAAGGTTCCCATACCATATGGATATTACCACTTTTTTCCAGGCGAACCCATCCCAGGTATCAAATTTACCTCGCAAGCACCCAGTTCAAGTAAACCACCCTGAACATTGTACACTAGTTGGAATATCAGCTATCACATGCCATTATTTTATGTCATTTAGATATTTTCCAATCTTTCATTGTAATTTGTACCAACGGCCTTTACCAATCTATCTAGGTATCTCCATGACTTAACATAATTACACATACAGCGTAGGGTTTCAAACCGGCCGACAACGTTTGCAAATGCGAAGAACGTCGGAAAACATCTGTTTATATTTAGGCCACTAATGTTTCGAAAGAATGTGTACAGCTTGCTAAATTTGTTTAGGACAAAAGATTTGAATACTGTAAACATTTAAAAGAAAAACTATATCAAAGAACCAAGTAAAAATTTAGTGTATTTTTTTTAATTACACATTTTGTTACTAGGAAGTAAAATGTTATATTGACATGAATGTTAAATCAGTTTCTCTATAATCTTAGTTTAGATATTGAATGGATGAAACTAAATATAATTAGATTACATAAAAAATGAATAAATATATTTAAATGATAATCAATAATTGGGACAGTTTGTTCAAAGCAACATTTATTGTTTGGTTCGATATATCAGATAATGTCAAATTATTACTTTTTATCAAAAATTCATTATCAAAAAGATTCGAATATTGGTTTCACATAAGCTTTTATCAGCTATTCAAGTAAAAATCGACACATAAACATTGATATATTTAACGGCAAAGGAAACATGATACTTTTAGATACTATTCACTTTAACATATAAAGCAGTATTTTAATGTACAGCATTTATATTCGTTGCATGATGGACTATTTCGGTTACAGTCCCACGATGTAAACACAATAAAGACTAAATCGTTACTCTAAGCAGTCTCACTGTTGATGATATTTTGGAAGGTATTTCGTAATCCTATATAAAGCAATATTGTTTAATGTACAACACTACCTTCGTTGCATGATGGACTATTTCGGTTACAGTTCCACGATGTAAAGAGAATAAAGACTAAATCCTTACTCTAAGCAGACTAGGTACTGATGATATATTGGAAGGTGTTTCGTGATCCTAGTAGGACTCGAGCCAACGATCTTCATGTCAGAACTTCCAGCCTAGAAACTGGACAATATCTTAGGAAAGACTAAAAAAGGAAACAGATAATTTATACTGGAAGTAATAAATGTTCTCAGGCCCTCTTTTTTTCTATTTTAGGGCCCCTTGTGGGTAACCCCGTTTATTTGGGATGTTTCTATAGTTCATAAATTCATCATACATAATTAATATGCAAGAAGTGTAGCAAGAACGAGATAAAACAATAAAAGTACGAGTATAGTCTATTATTATATTATAGTAAAGAATGTACTTAATTTCTATATACTAACGCTCTATCAAGGTAAATAATAAACTCTTTCTATCGAAATACCTACAATTTACTAGGTCATGTTCTACTTAGTCTTGAATAAAAGCTATTATATTACTGAATTATATTTTTACGCTGATCATAAATTTTTATATTAATATTTCCTTGCCATTTCGAAAAACGTAAAAAAATGGATAAGACAAGGAAATCAAAACAGTTGGTATTAAACTTTATAAGAAGAAATTAATTTTAAAATGGAAAGGAACTATACAATCTTGCAATAATGAGGCGGAAAACAACGAGATTTTGCAAGGGATAACTAGTATTTGGTACTCATATTCAAGAGAAGAAAATACGATAGTTTATTAACAGATACTGTCAGCAAGTATGTTTCTTGTAATGGATTTTAGCTAATAAGGGAAACAACTCATACGGACTTCTTACCGCTTGCAATGTAAATTACGTTTCCTGTGCTTTCACAGAGTGAGAACAAAAACGAATAAAGACAAAGAAACAAACAAAAAAAAACTGAGGGAAAAATATTATGGATGAAAAATGACCATATGATGTTCAGTCAGGCCAAGAAGAAAACAAGGAAAAAGAAAGAAGAAAAGGAAAACACAGAAGAATACGTTAAACTCCTACATGATGGAAATACAGTATTTCAACAAATGCTGAAGGGATTGGGCTTAGAGACACATCTTAAGATTGATCATTACACATTTTTAAGATTGTTCATTGCTTACTACTGACATGAATTCAAAACATTTAGATTCAAACTTAGTCTCTCTGTCCTTAACAGAAGCTTAAAACTATTTCTAAATATTTGCAGATTGGGAACTAAATTCTTCATTTTACACTGATATATGTTGACTTTAGCAATCATTATTACATTCATTAAATGCAATCCTTAAATACTTGTTCCTTAACAAGATGTCTGTTGTTGACCAGTCGTTAATGACATTTGGGCAAACATATTTAGTCAATTTCTTAATAACCTCTGAAACTTGACAATTAGCAAATAAATGTTTCTATCTCAGTATGACAAAAAAGCACATCTTTCTTTATCCCATTTTTTTTGTAACAGGAGGTTTGTATATTAAGCTTTATTTTGAACTGGGACAATTGTAGTTTTGGGTCATTTTTAACAACAAAGGGAAATTTGTATGCATATCTAAACTTTAAAAAACAAATCAAATTAAGTTCCCTTTTTTCCTGGTATTAACATGATTTATGACCTTCATTATAAACGGTTAAAGTGGGGTTTCTTCCTTAGTTTATTGCATAGTGTGGAAATCTGAAATATCTAAGGACCCTCTAATTCACCCAAATAAAGACTAAAAGTCTTGATAATGCAGGAAATAAGTGTGTATTACATTTCTCCATGAAATTGTTAAAAGACATTAAGTTGCCGTTCCTATCTAAAAGTCATTAAACAAGATCACTCCATTTTTATTTAAAATCTGGGGTAGTAGAAACGTGTTCTATCGATTTTAAAGCCACGCTGTTGATGCATAAAATATATCCATTTCTTTGGTCGCCGAGAGCTCAGCTGTATGTACCCATGTACAACATCATTCCAGAAACTCTTATACTGACCTTATTCAGTTTATTATATTATATATAATCACCTCCGTATTTTGTAAATGTTATTAAGAATGGATATTCTGCTTCATGAAAATTGAAGCACTTTGAATTACTGTTGAATCTTCTAATCCATGTAACTGTCAAAGCTAACATGAATGTTTCTAAATTAACCATTCTAATACCACCATATCCATATGTCTGCGTTATAACATTTCTCTTTATCTGGGCCAAAATCCCATAGGAAGTTTTAAAAAAGTTTCTGTACGGATTTGATTATGTCCAAATTAGGACTTGGTAGACACAATATATGTGATTAATTTTGGATAATTCTAAGGTCTTAATGACTACATTCTTGCGTAGTCCCTAACGTTTTGTTGAAAATCATTTCCTCATATTTCAAGTCTTGTTATGCTATTGGAAACATTTGTGTCATTTATCTCTCACAAAAATGTAAAAGAAATAAACAACAGCAAAATCCCAACAGGAACAGCCACAGTCAAAGAACGCAGTCACCAATACAGCACTCAATATGGAAATATGGATGTTCGAAAATGTACACACGTGCATTTTAGCTCAGCACATGTAAACCCAAACGCACAACAAAAAAGTAAAGATAACAAACGTCTTCATGTCAAAACTGAGATAATGAATATTGGCAAATAGAACATCAATACGACTATTCATGCGAATTAATGACATCCAGGGCCTTCCATCTAGATAGCACGTCCTTATCGATGTGGGGTGGAGTCTCACTCGGGGCGTTGAATTCTTCATGCGAGGAAGCAATCCAGTTGGCTTACGGAAGGTCGGTGCTTCTACCGAGGTGCCCACTCGTGATGAAATAATGCACGGAGGGGCACCTGGGGTCTTCCTCCACAATCAAAGCTGGAAAGTCGCCATATGACCTATAATTGTGTCGGTGCGACTTAAACCCAACAAAATAAAATAAAATTCTAAATTGCATGACTACTGAGTTTGTTGGACAATAGTTGTCGATAGTTACACAAAGCTCAATGCATTTACGTACAGTTGGTATCGTTTTTATCTTTTTAACCGATCTGATCATTAAAGAATTTGTTAAATATTCATTTCACATATATGCATCAATATAATCGTCTAATTTTTGTAACATCTTTTGATTGATGGCAAGGGCGAAGTCCAAATGCCTCCTTTTGTATATTTGTTATAATTTTTGTATATTTGTTCATGAAATTCATTCTTTTACATATATTACACATCGCTCTTTGATAAACTTTCAAATACCCAGGAGAATAGTACTGACTCTTCCTCTGTAGTAGGTGGGCATATTTGTCAACACTTAGGTGCTTCAGGAAGTTTCCAAGATCCTTTATAGTCTTGAAATCATCTGTTGCTATGTGTGTTCCTTTGGGGAAAAGTTGCCTTGCTTCGCCATGACTCCCACCACGTATCAACATAATTGAATCAAAACTGAAATTTTCGTAAAATTTTTCTGTAAAATATTGATGGCATAAGGAATTTTCAAATGCTAGATAAAATTTGAAAGTATTTAAAAGCTGAAAGCAGTTATCACCATGTCTTAAGCGCTGTCCACAGCTCCAGTTTTTACCACACAGTCCCAAAACCTCAACATCAATACATTTTTGCAACACTTTGACGTATTCTAGTCTTTTTGAACGCGTTTGGCAATGTGACGTTACCAACAATAGTGTTCTATTTTTATTTTGAGCAATGGATTTAAAGTCCCTTATTACGTTACGTTTGTGTCTTAGAATTTCTCCATAAGGTAGAAATATGTCTGCAATATCCTTGTTATAGGTCATCGTCCAGTTAAATAAGTCAATTTTGTTCCACCATTCACTTGCACGATATGCACGTGGGGGTTCATGATGTGCAAAAATCCAAATTTGACCATTTGGACGTGTAAAGGTAAGATTCTGTGGCATACGATATCCGTCAAATATAACTGCTTGGCTAATATTTGCCTCTAGTTTGCTAAATGTCATATCACAATTGCTGTACTTGCATTTTGCAAATCCACAATGCATCGTATCCGTGCGAAATACTCTTAAAAAAGGAGGAGGATTATACCAGAGAATTTGAAACTTCCGATTGCTTGAAGAGGTTTTTTCCCTCATTTGAAACGTCCAGTTGTTTGAAAATGTTTTTTCTCTCATCTTTATATTGACCTAAAATATAATTCAGAGAAAATCGTTTGACATTACAAGTTTCAACTGGTCTTCTCGATTATATGCAGCTGTCGTTGAGTAGAATCTAAACAGAGGTTACCAAATGAGTGCACTTTAAATACTGACTTTATTGACGTTGTCATGTGATCATAATCATTTTCAGCGGGTACAATAAATTAAGTACTGCAACTACGTTAATCACATGTACAAGAAACAATAGCAAAAAAAAAAAACATGTAATCTTGGCATTGATTCTATTAGCAATTTATCTGTCAGCTTAATCTAAAGCTTTAAAAAGGGTTCCGTTATAAATGATGTGAATATAAAAAACGCTAATAAGACCGCACATGTTTTTTTAGAAGCTAGTCTTACTCCGGACTTTTATTTTAACTTTCATCTTCAAAATAATTTGCTTTGTAATAAATAATTTAGCTACAAATTAATAATTTATAAACAGAAAAATGTTTTATATTGCAGTGAAACTGTTACGTAAGAACTTCGTACATTTAAAATCTCTTCACAAAACCGACGTTCAAGTAAAACAAACTAAGAAGCCATTTCAAACGAAATATTAAACTACTTATCAATATAAAAAAACACCATTTATATGACTTAATATTATAGATGAGGGGCCTCCGTGGCTGAGTGGTTAAGGTCGCTGACTTCAAATCACTTGCCCCTCAGCAATGTTGGTTCGAGCCTCACCCGGGACGTTGAATTCTTCATGTGAGGAAGTCATCCAGCTGGCTTACGGAAGGCCGGTGGTTCTACCAAGGTACCCGCCTGAGATTAAATAAAGCACGGTAAATAAACCCTACAAAATCCAACAAAAAAAAAATCAAAACAATATGTAAAGAGATTTCAGTAAAAAATCTAAATCACTTTGTGCGACAACGCTTCTGTTTATAGCCCTCAGTCGGACTGCTGTTGTCACTGGCACAAGGTATGCATGTTTTGCTGGAATTTTGTATCGTCGTTCAGGGATACTTCTAAGACTGCATTAAAAGAAATTATCTGACACCAAAATCATCAAAAGAGTGAAGCTCAAAATCAGATTTTCAAATAAAAGCAAAGTCTTTTACTCTGAAAGTCATGTTCTTTGCTTTTAAAGTGACTTCAGATTTAACAGTTGATAGTGACATATTATGAGTTGAAGATATAATATTAAACACTGCTGAAGAAGATGCAAGATTAAATTGAAAGTATTAAAGCTGTTTGGTATAATTTTGTCTTTGTTAAGTTATAATAATAATTTCAACATATGAACATCAACCTCAACAATAAGCATAGGTGAGGTCAAAAACCTAAGAATTTTACTATTTTTTTCTTTTTTTTTTTTTTGATTAACCTTGAACTTGTAAGTGATTTTTGTATTATTTCTATACAGCCCGATCCTACACACATAATATAAAGACTTTTGCCGGATGTAACATGACATATGCGTATTTGGTAAATTACATAATTATTCTTCAAGGGTTTGTGCATATAGATTTTCCTTATATTTTATTTTTCGAACCATAGATAACCCTAGCATTTTGCTTACACATTTTCGTTTTCGAGCGATCAGTTTTTAACTCTATATCCAGTAAATTTCTGGCTAACAGAAAAAAAAAAACTCTCATTTAGTATGAAGGGACGTAATTTATGAAAGGTATCAAATATTTAATTAAAAATAAGTATTAAATTTGTTCCATGTAATTCAATCAAAGTTAATTAGATAGCGGAATTGCGTCTAAGATTAGTTTATACTAATTTGTTTTAGCTCGATTGTTATGAAAGCTTAAAGCTTATTTGAACCACTCTCAGTCCGCTTCCTGGAAAAAAACAGTACTGGTGTCATATGAGAAGTCATGGTCGTGACCCCAGTGGGGCTCGAACCCACACCCCCTTGTTGAGCGGCCGACACCTTAACCATTAGACCACCGCCTCCGTCTAAGATTAACAAAACAACTCGTCACCTAAGCTCAAAAGTGAATAAGTCCTTCTTTAAGTCAATGGAGGTATCCACTTTTTGCATTGAGATGACGAACTGTTGTTGTAAAAACTGGTTTCCGACCATTAAATTTTCTGACAGCCCGGAGCTAATCTTCATACATGTATTAGATAATAGTTCATTTATAGTATAATTCTTGGCTCTGATTATCTGTTTTGAGAAGAAAAGGGACACAATTATACAAAATTTAAATAGCTTCAGGAGTTATCTCATGTGAACAAAATATAGGGTCTGAACACCGGCAACAAGATGAGGTTGATACAGAAAATGACATCATAAGGAACTACATAAATGTGTAAATTTATACGTTACTTTGAGAAAATATATTTACTGAAAAACAATATCGTCGGCCTCAGTCGAAAAGGACGTACCTGCAAAATGCCAATTTTTCAGGAGACACAAAAACCGAAATTCAAAAACAGCGTATATGCAAATACAGGTATACAATTTGAAAAAAAAATCAGCATCAAAAAGACGTATGTGCAAACACTATCTTAAAAACAACACCATTCCGCTGCATGAATATGATTTAAAAGAATTCCAAAAAGCTTCATTTATTGCATTTTATTTTAACAAACACTCAAAACTATGTAATTTGTGCAAAATGGCGTTTTTATTACAAATACGTCTTTTTCGCACGCCGATGAAATTTATTATACGTCCTTTCCTCACGTGACTTGTTTCTACGTTTGCGATTGGCTATAGTATCCGGACGCGGGAACACTTTACCTTCTCGAAAATGACTTACATTTTTTGGGGTAAAATACAGGTTCGTCCTTTTCAAATGAGGTAAATTTTAAAAGATGCAACTGATAGCTCTTAGTGTTTGAAGGACTCACAAAGGATTGGTCAACGTGAATACCACTTACCTCTGCTGATTCGGATCTGTATGTTTATCTATACATTAACAATAACATGCCGATGAGCACACAAATCGACACCTGTATTTAGAAAAATATTGAGTCATACTTTTGTTAATTGATAATATGTCTGCTCATTGAATAATCTTAAATTAATCGATTAAATTATTAAATATAAAACTTGAAAATTGCTTATAGAATTAGTATTATGCCATATTTACTGGAACACTACATCATGTACTTTTGTCTATACAGCATACTGCTATATAGTATATACAGTCAAGCCTGTCTGCAAAGACCACACTATAATGAGGTGTGCACTATTATAACAATTTATGATTAAATAGAGAAATGTAAAATATGGTCTCGTAAAGCATCCGTAATTCGTGTCCGCTCTTTATCTTCTAAACCTCTGAGTATATCTTTCTAAAATAAAACTGGCAACGACGATGTGTTGAATTCACTAGGACTAAGGTAAAGGTCATCATTTGAGGACAAAGGTCAAGAATCTTAACATCATGTCTGATCCATTTGAAAGATTTTATGTAAAACTAGTATCTATTGTTTACCTCACCAAGTCGAGTAGCAGAGTGCAATACCCAGGCTACTAGGTTAATGTCATACTTGGATGTCAATCGTCAAATAGCTTGATTTCGTGTCCACTATATATCTTCTAACCCGCTATGAAGGTTTTCAAAAAAACTACCAATTAATTATTTACCTAATCAAGACGATGTACAAAGCGCACAACCCTATCACTGTGTCCAAGGTCATGAGGTCTTTTTACAGATTTTATTGATTAAATTCGTTTCCGTTCGATGTCCAAGGTCAAGTTTGTTTGTTTGTTTGTTTGTTTGTTTGGGGTTTAACGCCATTTTTCAACAGTTTTTCAGTTATGTAACGGCGGGCAGTCGACTTAACCAGCGTTTCTGGATTCTGTACCAAAACAAACCTGTTCTCCGCAAGTAACTGCCAACTTCCCCACATGAATCAGAGGTAGAGGACGAATGATTTCAGACACAATGTCTTTTATCAAATCGTCACAAAGAACATACGCCTCGCCCAGGGCTCGGACTCACGACCCCGAGATCCATAGATCTGCGCTCTCCCTATTGAGCTAAGCGGGTGGGCTTCCAAGGTCAAGAGCACACTTGAATGTCAATGGTTAAATTGCTTAATTTTACGGCCGCTCAATTAACCGCTGGGAAGGTTTTCGACAAGTTAGCTTTACTTGTTAACCTCATCAATGCAACGTACATAGCACATGGCCCGTTTCTCTCAGTGCAAAGTCAAGGTCGCACTATCAAAAAGGCCAAATATTTCAGACTTGAATCCACTCCATATCTTCCTCACTGTTAGAATAAATTGCATAAAAGTAGCATCAACTGTTAACCCTGCTTAGATGATATGCAGAGTGCACAACCAATATCACATTGTGCATGGTCAAAGTCACTGTAAGAGGACAAAAATCCAATAGCTTAACATTGTGTCCGCGTAAGGATAGTGTAAAGGAGAATTTTACATTTCAACTTTAAAAAAGCCTTATGAATCCGTGTTAGACCCTTCAAGAACTCAAAAAGTCGTCGGCGAGCAGACATATCCTTAAAACGAAATGCAACTGCGTTTGTGCTTGAGAAGCCTGGTTTAGGTTGCTGAATTCGAATTACTGTAGATCTGAACCCTCGCTTGCAGTGTAGAATTCTTTTGTGTCAGGAAGTCAACTGGCTGGTTTATTATTCTACCAAGTGCCTGAAATAATATATGGATGGCAGACTGTGATAGTCCTCCACAAAATGTTCTTCTTTTAAATTGCATAACGAAGCTCTATATGATCTGATTTTATTCCTTTTCCTTTGTCAACTGCGCTAAATTAAACTAGACTGTCCCAGTGGGCACATAGTTATCTCGTTTTATGTATTAAGATATAAATTACCGCATAAATATTCTAAATCAATGTAATTTTTATACGTCAATTACAGCACGAATTTCATCTTACGACCCGGGGTAAATATTACGTAAAATCTACCGAAACCCCAGTCTACTATGCAAACGAAAAATGTATTTAATATGATCTTTTAAAAGTTCAGGATTGTTATAACTTTAGACAAGATAGATCTATGACATAAAGTAAGAACTGAATTCTTTGTTAATATACTATGAACGAGGTTTCATATGGATAAACGGATTTCACAGCGCTAAAAGCAGTACTGTCACGACTTTCCCGCGATTGCTTTTCATAGCTATCATATCTACCTTTTCTTTTGCTTCATTATAAAATTTATCATAATGTTATCTCAAACCTTGAACATGTTAGGTAAATGGTAGGGAACACTTGAATATTACTTGTATACATTTCGAGATAGCAATATCGAAATAAAAGATACAAAATGTCGTTAATAAAAGCACATTTTTACTTAATAACCGTACTTTATCATCAGCTGTTTTGTAAGATTGGCTATTTACTATACAAAAATGAAACATTTCCCCTTCTCGAGCACAAACATCTGGTTAAAGTAAAGACTCCCCAAGATGCGATACTCAAAACGTGTTAACGTTTGTGTTATTCAATCTTTTAATACTTCATTTTATTGACACACAAAAGTTCGTTTTACTCATTAACTTTTTCATCTATTTTTCTGGTAATTTATTATCTCGTACATTGGATTTCAGTTTATACCATATTTGTTGTTTTAATACAATGAGTAGGGCCTATATAGGTAGGTATATATCAAAACGTACTGAAAATCTTTCTGCTTAAAGAGCTCGACGCCTTCAAAACTGTATTTGCATGTACAATGTAAAAATGTGTTATATCACGAACTTTAAACTACATACTTTCCTTTTCAATACAGAATTTATTAATCTATTTCTGAAAACAAATTGATCGGAAATAATTTTCTGTATAATGACAACATATTAAAAATTATTACCGTGATACATGTATCCAGCCCAGTGATAACAGTTGTTAAACTGTTCTTTATTCCTAAGACACAGTATTTATTCACCGTTAATCATAAACTTTCCAGTTTTAAAGTGTTTAATAATAATATGGTTTGTAGTCGTACGTTAAAGAATGGCGCAATATATTTTATTTAACATAATTTTAATATAATTATCTATTTTGCAAGAGTGAAACAAAAACAAGTATTTGTTTTCAAAAATAGGCACAAACACACTGAAAGAATTTCTTTCCAACAATAAAAATATATATTGAAGAAGCATGAATAAACCACTCTTTGCTATAATTACCATAACTGTAATTTGATACGATTACACGCCGTTTATTTATAGTCAACTTATTTATAAATTGTTAAGATTTTGAGGTTAAATTTGCCAATATTGTAATGGGTATTCGTATTGATCAAACAGAGGGTACACAATTGGATTGATTTTAATGCGTATATCTATCCACCACCCTAATCTAAATCTGTGACTATAGTCACTTCCATTGACGCTCCGTCAACGGATCTGTTACTTTAGTTACCTCCCTTGACTCTCCGTCAAAAGACACACAAGAAATGACTATTAAAATCGGCGTAATATAAGCATTTCAAGAATGAAAATCAACTACTATAAGACTAAATTGCAATTTTACATCTGTTTTTTTTTTCTATTGTTGTTGATATCACGTGACCTATGACCAGACGGTGCACTGTCTGAATTCCCATCTAAGTCGTCCGCCACTAAATATTTACGACCGTTAATCGCTATTCGTCAGTGGTGCCTCATAGTTACATGAAAACTGCTCGTATATAAAAACGTCAGTGCACATTATATATTAATGTACCTTATTTTGCAGAATGAGTGACACCTTATTCAATCAGACACGAACTGAACGGACTTTTTTCCAACATTGAAAATGCATTAACTGAGCATGATAAATAAACAAATTACCATTACAGTAAACAAGAGTTTCTCATATACTCAATGACATGGGGCATATAGAATTTGTATTTTTGAGGCACTACATGGAAGTTCATTTACTTGTAATGTATTTTTGCATATTTCTGTTACTGCATTTTCGTGTGAGAAAACAGAAATGATCTCGACAATGTCCTGGGAGTTACATTAATGTATTTGTTAAACCAGTGAATACATTTCACATCAGCTTATAACCATTTCTTACTGTAGGTGAAACAAATTCTCCTAACTTGCAAAATTTTGGCGAGAAACATTTATATCTATGCGGGCCTCAAAATGTGACACAGTTAAAACTATGTCTTCTGTAAATTAAATATTGTTAAGTGCCAAGATGTTTCATATCATAACATGCTTACTGATCATGAAGAGTGGTGGAAAGACGGCAATGCCTAGGCTTTATTGGAGAATGATTTCATCCAAAGTTGCATCTATATTTGATTGTGCATATTCAAGTTGTTTTTTAACACTGAAATTAACATAATTAACACTTTTTATAATGTTAAGATTTAATTAAACTTCTCTTCTCACATACCGTCGTGGCAATGGATTCAATTAGGAATGAGGTGTCGAGAGTGATTAAGATAAGTTGAAGACCTTGGTTCACATTAAACTTTAAGTAAATTAGTATAAATTAATCTCACAGCAGAGTAAATCATTCATGTTCCTCTATTTTGAAAAATACAATAAAGGTTGCAGTTGTATGTAATATTATAGTATCAGCTAAAAATTCTGTTCTAATGCACAAAGAAACATTTTTTTCCCAACATTACAATCCAATTATTGTGCACGCCTATATCTGTAGCTACAAAATAATTACCAATCTGACGTGACTGTTTTTATTAAGTATCATAAACATAAATTATTCTCTAGAATAATCAGCACGAATAATTAGAAAACAAGTATGCACCAAAATGCGGTGCATTATGTGTTTAACAAATGCGACAACAGTGCTTACATTTGTATAATAGATGAGATTCATGCTTCCATTCCACACCACAATTAAAAACAATTAAAAGGACTATATCTAATGTTGATCACTGCCACGTTAAACGTAAGCCTATGTAGAGTACAAGTATAACCTTGTTTCATTGTTATTTATTTACATGTGCACTGCTTTGCTTGAGTATGTATTTGTTGTAGTCTATCTTAATCTGCATGACCCTATCGCATACTGGAATATAAGTCTTTGAGGATCTTTAATTCTAGAAAATGACAAAATATCATTATCAACGTAGATGACTTTATATCAAATTAAGAATATCCTGATTTAGTGGCATACAACCTTACGGGTAACTGTTGTTACTGACTGCTTGATAAATAATTAATTTCATTATGTCGCATGGAGAAAGATGCATACACTACGATTACTCCGCAGAGACAATTCTATTTTTCTGACTAGACAGATCTGTAATATAAAGACAAACATCATGACCTTTCATCAGTACCAAATGAAAAAGTTATAGATTTTTGTCTCATAGTATGTGCATACTCCTTTTTTCTTTTCGTTTGCCAATGTCAGAATACATATAAAACATACGATAGATCGTATAATTATATAAACATCCATTCTAATTTTACCCCATTGTCATTGTATAATTTATTTTTGCCATTGACAGAGTAATAATACGTTTTGAGATAATCATAATATATGTAACTTGAGATTTTTCTGTATTCACACTTTTCATTTAATTGTTTTCTTAAACAAAAACTGAATTTTAGTTTGGTTTATTTGATTTATTTACAGAAGAGACGAACTCGTTATAGTTTAATTTAAGTTTATTGAATGAATAAAAAGAAAACTCTCAAAAATCGAGGGGTAAGTGCCAGAAGGTGCTATGTACCACATTTAACGATTTTCACTTTTTGGCATTTTCAGGTAAAGCTTTTCAAGGCGCACATTTTGCACACATCTGCGTCATTATATCTTAATTATTTCTTAATTAAATCAATCAATATCAAACCAGTCATGTCAGGATCTCCATTAATGAGTTATGCCAAAAACAGCTTTCATTACATAGCATGTTACCAAGGTAAGTTTAGCTTATTTGAAATTGACCAAAACATTCTATACACTTATAGCTGCTCTTGGCAGGCTGCATTTTAAGTTTTTAGAAGGTTAAAAAAAATTTCCAAAACATGATATGTGAAGATAGCTCGTTTTAGTAGAGCAGTTTACTACATGTAACAAATTAACCCATCTTTGCCAGTACAGGCTATATAAAGATAGAACCTAAATCTTACTAATAAAATACAATAGTGCAACCGCCATATTATGCTATGTCAAGATAGAAGATTCTGGTTGATGCCCCGGTAGTAAGATCGTATGTCATTTGCGTATCAAGAAGCAGACATTCCATAATAGGTTGTTTAGGCGGTGTCAATTTCCACTGTTGTTTCAATAACTAGGTGTTGATAACAGGCTATTAAATTTAAAGTGTGTGGCAGATTTTGTATTTTGCACTGGAATGTTGAACATTATGGTCTAGGAATTCCTTCTGTCTGAATGTTTTAGTAAAAAAAGGTGGAAGTTATTAAAGGTAAGGTTTAAATTACTACTTAAACATACAAAAGTTTATAAAAGTAAAACTGATATTTATTTGAGTCTTAGTTTGACCATTGAACATTCATTGTTATCAATTTTCAGCAATATTTATTTAATTCTAAATACACAAATATGTAAAATAAATCATGTTAAAATATATGATTTAAGCTTACCTACCTTGATAATTAAAGTTTAATAATAACTAAGAACTGATAATAAACAGACAATTATAACCTTTTTTCAGATGGAAAACGAATGGAGTGATTGGTCAGATGAGGCCACAATGACACAATCTGATAGTGAGCTAATAACACAATATGATATAGAGAACGAAAACAGTATTAAACAGAGTAAAACACAAAATGATGAAACAGAAGAAAGAAGTGATAAACACAGTGAAACACAAATTGATGAAAAGGATAAAAGCAGTAACAGACAGAGTGCAACACAAAATGACAAAGTGGATGAATTAAGTGTCACACAAGATATAATGCAAAATGATGAAATGGACAATATAAGACCTGTTGATCTGAGTGCAACAAAAAGTGAAAACCAGGGCGAAAGCAGTCTTATACCGTGTGGACCGCAAAACGAGAAAACAGACAAAAGTAGTGTTAAACTGAGTGCAACACAATGTGAGAAAAAAGATGAAAGCTGTGTTAAACAGTGTGCAACACAAAGTGAGAAAATTGATGTAAGCAGTGTTGAACAGAGTGAAACACAAAATGAAGAAGTGACTGAAAGCAGTGATCAACAGGGAGCAACACAACATGAAATAATTCATGATAACAGTGTTGAACAGAGAGCAACACAAAATGCAGAACCGAATGAAAGCAGTGATAAACAGGGTGCAACACAAAATGAGATAACAAATGAAAGCAGTGTTAAACCAAGAGCTACACAAAACGAGAAAATTGATGACAACAGTGTTGAACAGAGTGCAAAACAAAATGAAGAACTGAGTGAAAGCAGTGATAAACAGGGTTCAACACAACATGAAATTATGCATGAAAGCAGTGTTAAAAAGACTGCAACACAAAATGATGATGTTAATGAAACCATTGCTACAGAGAATGCAACAAAAAAATGAAAAAGAACACAAAGAAACTGAGCAAATTAGCAAAAACGAAAACACAGCTTGGTTCAGAGAGTATAGAATTACCTTAGACAAAGATAATCAATCAGATGCAAATGACAGAAAAGAATCAGATTTTCATCTAAGTGATTTGTCACATGAAAGTGATTGTGAAGACAATGCAATACCTGAACAACAAAACACAAAAAGCAAAACTAAGAAACAACGCCTTAGGAAGCGCAGAACTATACAGAAATTGAGATATTTAAGTATCAGTGATGAAGATGTCCCTCTGAGTGTTCTTGCTAAGCGTGCATGGACCACATGCTTTGATGAATCAGATACAGATTATACCTATAACCCTGATAAAGAGGAAGACGTGAATTCCACCGACAGTGAATTTCTGGAAAATCTGAGCAAAAAAGGTCTTAAAAAACATAAACAGGACAAGTATTTACAAAAAGAATGGGGTGAAACAATAAAAAAGTTACAAAAAAGAAATCTAATACCAACAAGCAGAAATCGTCACCAAGAAAAATCAAGAAGAACAAAGATAAGAAAACCACTCCATCATTGCATAAGGAAAATAATTCATCTATATCTATGGATGTTCTAGAGCAGGTGATAGAACAGTCGGTCCAGACCGCTAATCTGCAAAAACAGTTCATTGAAAGCCAGACAGCACAAGTAGATTTGCTACTGTCAGCCAATAATCTTGTAAGAGACAAAATCAAACCATATGGTAACTGCTTTTTTGAAGCAAATTGGCACAGAACCCTCTCATTTAAGGCAGGAACTGTGTAAGTGTCTTGAAGAGAATATAGAAGAATACATTTCATTTATGTTAAACCGTCATCACCAAGATGATGAGGAAACATTTGTGGCTGATTACTTGTCAGAAATGGAAAAACTGAAAGTTGATGGGTATTGGACAAGTGCTGTGACAGACCTTTTTCCATTAGTACTGGCAAATTACTCAAAGTGCAATGTTATCATCTACACAAATAATGTTGAACAGCCAGTCATTACAATTAAACCAACCAAAAATGACTAACTTGCCATTCCAGATAACAAAAACAGTGTAAAATTGGTTTATACATCAATTCGGAGAATTTTGGAACACTACGATGGATGCCTTGAAATTCAAGACTCTGATATATACTTTGCCTCTCCATTATCAGGTGGACATTCCGACAAACAGGAACAGAACAAGAATACACCCACCACCAATGATAAAACAACTCCACCGAAAGGACCTACACCAAGAAAAAAGGCAGTTTTTATAACGCCTGAGAAGAAGTTCCATACTAGAAAGAGAAAAGCAACACCAGAAACATGGGAAAAAATATTAGGAAAAAGTTACGGCTGTCAGGTGCAGAGTATACATCAGCAGATGGAAAGCCAAAGGCCGCTAGGTCGGTAGAGCCAGTAGACTGTAGCAAGTGCAGACAGAAATGTGACACAAAAATAACAACAGAACAAAGGCAACAGCTCTTTGAATCATTTTGGTTATTGTCAAGTTATGAGAGACAGAAAAATTATGTTTGTAAACAGGTAGAAGAGACAGACACTAAAACATATCTAGACAAAGATGGAAAGCCAAATAAAAAACGAAAGCAGGTGTCAAGAAAGTTTTATTTTGAAATTGAAAGTAAAAAGTGTTCTGTCTGCAAGACGTTCTTTATGAAAACGTTGTCAATCGGTAAGGCATATATTGATCATGCGTTGAAAAACAAAAAGGACGGACATTTTACAGGCAGTGATTTAAGAGGAAAACACGAGCCTCATAACAAACTTTCCCCAAGCAGAATAGATGCAGTGAAAAAGCATATTGAATCTTTCCCACGTATAGATGCTCATTATGTTCGAAATGAGACAAAGAGACAATTCCTTGGGCCACATCTTACACTGCCAAGAATGTATGACCTTTATCTGGAGGAGTGCAAGAAAAATAAAACAAAGCCAGTTTTATTGGAAAGATACAGAAATGTTTTTAATACAAATTACAACCTTTCTTTTCATGTACCAAAGAAGGACCAGTGCAACACATGTAATCAGTATTACACAGCACAGCGAGAAGGTAAAATGACAAATGAACAACAGAATGTTTTCGACAAACATCAGCAAAGGAAAAAGCGATCTAGAGAAGAGAAAGCTAAAGATAAACAGAAATGTGAATCCCAAAGTAACATTCATGTAGCTTGTTTTGATCTCCAGTCAGTGTTGTATGTTCCATGCTCATTGGTTAGCCTAATGTACTACATGCGTGAACTCTGCTGTTATAACCTAACATTTTACAGTTATGGAGACAAACAAGGCACATGCTTTGTCTGGTCTGAGGTACATGCAAAAAGGGGAGCATCAGAAGTGGCTACCTGTCTAAAGCTACATCTCCAATCACTTCCAGCAGAATCAGACCATGTAGTTTTGTACTCGGATGCTTGTGATGGACAAAATAGAAATAAAATCATAGCAAGTTGCTTACTGCATTTCGTGAATACCATTCCAAACATAAAAATAATAGACCATAAATTTCTAGAAAGCGGCCACACACAGATGGAGGTGGATTCAATGCACGCAGCTGTCGAATTTGCTAAAAAGAAAACCATGATTTTTGTTCTGTCACAGTGGGACACAGTTATTCATATGGCTAGAAGAAAAAAGCCCTATAAGGTTTTGCCACTAAAGTACACTGATATCATAGACTTTAAACAATTTCAGAGTAACAGTACAAAGGTACAGAAAAAATCGGAAACAGGAACCAAGGTACTCTGGTCAAAAATGAAGTGGCTTAGATATACTAAGGAAGAGCCTGATGTCTGTTTTTTCAAATACGATTTTGATGATGAATTTGAAAAATTGAAAATGTTTGGCTATAGAAGTATCATTCAAAGATACCCATATCTGCCGCAAAGAAAAAGGATCTATTGCAGCTATGCAAGAGTGGTACTATTCCTGAAGAATTCCATGAATATTACAAGGCTTTACCAGCAAAAAACAGTATCAGAGATTGTTTGCCAGAGCCAGATGCCCTTGAAGATTCAAGTAACGATTCGGATAGTAACTAACTAAAAGTGTCAGATTTACTACTACATTTCAAATGTGACTGACAATGTGACAGTGTGTGATTTCAGACAAATTCTAAACATGCTAAATATGTGTATTAAGCTTTATTCAAGTGCTTATATTGCATAATATTACATAAAATGTATTATGAAATTCACTAAATTGTTATAGATGATTCTTGTTACTTGATGAAAAGACAGTCTGAGAAGAGCCAAATGGAGGCATTTACATATAGGCCATTGGTGACTTGAAAAGTCTTAATCTAAGACAAAGAATGCATCCTGCCATAATAATCTATATTTCTATAGAATATTTTTGTTTCCCACAAAACTTACATTTATGTCAACATTGCATATGCCAGAGGATTCTATTGCTTTATAGAATGTTTTTGACACTTACAAAAACTGTGATATGCAACATCTTCACCAGCTATCAGTTTATAGCACTTTCTGGCTCAGTACTGTTTCGAAAGTTATAATGGAATCATACATGCCAAAACCAGATATCTTTCAATGGAATATTTTGGTTATTTAGATTTTTGCAAAAAAATGGACTTTAAGTTGTGACAAAACAATTTTTTCGAATTTGACCTAATTAACTAAAGACATGTACAAAATACATATATCATGTATTAAATAATACTATCGTAAATAATACTATAGTTTTTATATCTCAAAAACCCTTACTATAAAAGAGAAGCAGGTTCTGGCACTTACCCCTCGAAATTACTTTTGATCGAGGATAAAGCACGTGAAGACTGGTCTGTGGATAAAGGTCATCCTAAGTTATCTGATTAGTTATATATGGAATAGTATATAAATGATAATCGTAGGGTAAACTCTCAATTCTTTTGAACAGGACTTTGATTTTACGAATACAATTTCTATGTCTGAAGTAATTACTACTTTAAACGGTGATTGTCGTATAATGATTAGCTGCGAATATGAATAGTTCAACCGTATTATACTACAGCTCTAGTTGTCACCATTTTATCAGTATTTCAGTTTATCCAACCGAAAAATGATAAGAAGCTACAATACTTTTGGAATATCGTATATGTATAGCTCAATTAGAATTACGGAAAATTAATATGAAAACAATACCAGTATTCTTATACTTACGTTTTCTTCTAGAAAAATGTCAGCATATCTTTTTAAATCTTCCCTAGGGGTTGTGCTCCTATCAAAAATTGGGAGGGTTTCCACCGGCAGGACTTACTATATTTTTCATATTTCGCATAGTAATAGTTCTTTAATTTAGAAAATAATTAATGTTGAGAAAATCAAATTAAGGAATATAATGAGAGTAGTTTTAAGATTAATCAAATCTCCCACAGGAAATTTGCTCCTGTAACTGATTTGGGATGTTTTTAAGAGCGAAATAATGTCAGAATAGTTTGTTATTACAAATATGCATACATTGTTCATATGAGCATGATGAGTAAAATATCTTAAATTTGAAAAAGTTAGAAAAAGAAATACTGGGTTTCACTCCCGTGACTGATAAAGTGGGAGAAATACTCCCGTGGATGTCCGGCGGAATTCGCAACAACAAAAAAATAGAAGATGCTCTTTCAATTGATTGGTTCCCTTTCAACATTATGTAATGCAAAGCGAGAGATTCTTGGATCCAGTTATTGCTGTAAATAATCTAAGGAACCTGAAAGTACACAGGTCTTAAAATTTTCATTTCATGGTATAGCAAGAATAAATGATAAAGGGGTGAAAGAGTACATCAATTTAGTAATACATCCATAATTTTTTTCTGATATGATCATCATCAGTAAATATAAGCTAATACTTATTCGGAATATTCGTGTCATTAGCCATTCTTTGATACCATTCAAGACCATTTTAATTGCTGTTAGTGTTTTGTATGTGTGTGTGTCGGCGGGTAGGTGGATGTGGTGGAGAGGGGTTGCGATACACAAAGAAAATAAATGCTTCAGCAAAAATAAGACGTTATTTAGGATTTAATATGGAATGGGGGTCTTTGTAACTGGGTGGTTAAAGTCACTGACCTTGTATTACTTGTTCTCAGCGAAATGGGTTCGAGCCTCGGGTCATCCTTCACGATGATAGACTGGACTAGAGAAGGGTAGTATGACCTTTAATTTTGTCGGTACGCTAACAAACCCCCAACGTACACACCCACAACCGAACACGGGTAGAAAATTGACAAACATGCTAGTAGATTTTCATTAGCAAATCATCGGATCATAAAAAGGACTTTGGTATTAAATAGTTATAAGTTTTGTGTTCGTTAGTACTTGTATATCCTTGTTATCATTATTGAATAGAAAGAAAGATGAACGCCATATTTAAGATACCTGTATTTGTAATTAGTTTCAAAGTCATGATTACCTTTTCTACTGTTATTCTTGAAGATATTTTTTTTGCTTTAGTCAGTAACTTTGGCAAGGGGGTGAAACGATACAATATTGATCCGACTGCTTGGTTATAATTATCTCCCTTTGTTTGAATCTTGAATTGAATCCATGTAGAAAAAAGCATTCACTTTTATAGCAGCTGTATAATATATTTTACGGATCAAGAAGATCTATTCAACCTGTTTAATTAAATTTTCTTGCAGCTTAATATTGGTTAGGAACGTAGATGTTCTTAGCTTTATGACAGGAATACTTAGAGAATGCAAACAATTTACTAATATTATCATTGTTAAACCCTGGTTTTATACTCGCAACAGATATTTATCGATTGGTAGCCCTCTGTCTTATGTTAGCAAGGGGAGAGAAACGATACACTAATCATTTTGATTAATGTGGTTAGATTTATCTCCCTTCCATTTTTCTACAATCTACATAATTGCCAGTTGACAGGGCTATTGAATTATCGTGGAAAACGGTAGTAAACGTTGTCCAGTTGCATTTATGTAAAGTGTATACTATTGTTTTAAAACCCAAAAGATTTATGTTACTAGTTTAGTCAAATTTTCTCGTGGCTTATTATTGATTATGAACATTGATGTTCTTAGATTTAGAAATATTATCTATCAGAGGGAAGGATGGATGTTGTGTGCCTAACAGGAGTGCAACCAAAAATCACTCAGAGGAAGCAAATACTTTGCCAATTATATTATGTGTTAAACCCTACTGGTATTTCGTAAATGAAATATGATATCATATCAGATAAGGCCATCAATTTACAAGATCTGGAAGATAACCTATAATTTCGTCGGATTTAACATTTTACATTTTAGTTTCCCTTTTTTCCGCCATAGCACGGCATGTATTTCATTATATACATGTAGTGATTATTGTAAAATGTTGAGTATTTGAAAATGAAGAAAAAATCTATTATAGAACAAAATAAATATTCATTCCCTTATAGTAGAGATGGTACCTAAGGCTACGTATTCAATGACAACAACAACAAATCAAGTGCAAAACTGAAGCGCATATCGCTTTTCGCACACTAGCAATATTTTAACATAGCACCGCGCAGTAAATACGGGAACTTTTGACAGCGACATCGGCTTCGTTGTTTTTTGTGGATTAGCTAAAGAAAGGTGATTGTCATTTCTTTTTAACTAACACAACCATTTTATTTATACTAAAGAACGTCTGCATTATATTAACAGAAGTTTCTGTAACGGTAGATTCCGCAAGGTAAATGCTGTTCCGCACGCTTCGGTCAATATGCAAATTAGGTACATTTGTAAACACAAGGTGCGTGTCATAAAAAGTGAAATAACTTCTTTCGGCACTGTTTTTGGTATGGTTTTGGTGTGGCCATCAGATAGAATATACATTTTTATATCGCTCTGTTTTAACTCGTACATTTTAAGGCTTTGATTATTCTTGGCAAACGAATTTTGTAAAATGTTGAGGGATTCGATGTCGTAAAATTCATATAGTCTGTTTATATTTTTTCTCACGAATAATGCTTTCTTTCATATGATCATACCACACCTGTAAATTATCGGCATTAATAAATAAAATAAATTGTCTTTGAATAAATTCGTTTGAAAATGAAAGATAACGCTCAATTTTTCTGTTTGAATGATTGTTCATAGATCTTGATGTAAACTATATTTTTGGGAAATACATCCGAATCTATGCATACTTTGTTCACATAACTAAATAGTCCCAGAAGAGTTGTCTGTCACTGGCTTCACTTTTCCAAGTAGGACCAAATTTTTCGGATTAAATATTACCTTTCAGCATGAAAAATGAAGTATGAAAGGGAAACCATTATATAATTGAGGTTCTCCAGTATTAAGTTTTCAACAGAAAGTAATATGAGATGCAATTTGATTTTTAGGTACTATCTCTACTTATAGACTACACCTATGATAGTTTACATAGGATGGTTCAGTAACACTACACCGTATAGCGTTAACGGACGTTCAACGTATAGAAAAATTGCGGCAGAAAATTATCCGGTGACGAAAGGCATTCCCCGCTGCTGCTCGATGCTCTCTCGATCGGTGTATGGGACGCATAAAACGCACAATGACCGCAAGATTAACGCACATATATAGGACGAGTAACGTTCAATTAACGGATATCATCATACTAGTAACGGACTTGTACCGCGTAAAACGTAAGCGCAACGCTTGTGAATCTGACAAAACGTTCTTGTCAGTTATCGTCCGTTGAACATCCGTTATATCTGTTGCATGTCCGGTATCTGTCCGGGCGTGAATCAGGTCGACTGGACAAGAACGGAAGCAAACTGGTCAAGGACAGAATAAAACACGCACGAGTAACGAACAAAACGCATACCAGCACACTGCTACCGTACATCTAACGGACGCCTTTGTCCGATGGTGTACGTTCCAAATTTTGAGCATGCTCAAAACCTTCCACCGGATGGAACGAACATCGCCAGATAATGAGCGCAGGCGCCCCACGAGAAACGGAAAAGAAACGCATGTGAACGGACACGAACGGATTGAGAATTTTGTTATACGTTAGACGTCCGTTAACGCTATACGGTGTAGTGTGACTGAGACTGGAACTAGAAAACAAGAAACACTCGTTTTTTTTTGTATAAGCCGTAGGGAACCGAAAGACAGACTGTTTTAATTTTACTAGCACAATATATCATTCACTTCTCCCATATCTTTTCAAGATAAACATAAAGCATTACGTATACATGGCAATGCTCAACAAAATCACGAAATTATGACAAGGAGTTAATATCAAATGTATCAAATTCATATTGAAGTTAACACATCTTTCAGTCCTTAATGACTTACAAAAATATAAACGTCTATCGTGTTCCAAGGCAGAATGGAATAAAACCTCTCACTCTTACAGGCGCGAAATCTTCGTGCAGAAAAAAAAAAGACGACGTCTATTGGAGATACAGGACAAAGGGAAATGCATTTTCGCCTGATTCATCATTTAAGGAGGTAGGATACCTTGTTACAAGGGTAAATTCAAATTAGTTGAACCGCAGCATGTTTTTGTATTTCGTGTAATATGAAGTTTTAACTGCTACAATCTCAATTTCGTTTGTCTCTGTCCCTTCAAGTTAAATTTTTATCCAGGTTTGAAGAACATGTCCCTCCAAAGGTATTTCATATTGAAAGAAGAAGGAAAATACGGATATTTAACACTTTTCAGTGTATTTTAGTTTCATTGATATCCGTAGAAGTCTGCATAATTGATAATTTTACTGGTATGCACGTTATCTTTCTAATATAAGCTTAAAATGTGTATGTCGCGGGGCTCGTGTTTCCATGGTAACGCATTTTCTCTCATTTTTAAACAACTATGTATAAAAACAGGGGTTTTCGACGGCTTCAGTGCCATTCTGTTAATGACCAACATGAAATATTTGGGTAATATTATTAGCAAAATACCAAGCACTTTACATGGTACCCTATTTTTCTTAAATTTTAAAGTAACCATGGCAACAGAGATGTTTAAAATAGCTTATATCTTGCTGTTTGTCGTAATTTCTTTTAAAAAAATATTGAATAAGATTATCTTTCTAGTTGATGTAGCTTTAAAACATATTATTTCTAACGTAGGTTACATTTTCGTGTTATTTGCATTTATTTAAACAAATTTCACAGCTTAGACTACTTACAGCAGTACTCCTCGTCTGTCATTTTTCATGGAAAAATCGTTCAACGTGCTGCTATTATTCTCATGGATATTGTTGAAATGAAAATAAAAAGCCGAAGCTGTGTTTCTTAAATAGACCAGTGTCAACGCTTTTGAATTTTACATTTAGATACATAGGTCACGGGCTTCGTTTCCATGGTAACATTAATTCAATTCAAGAAACCACAATTTTCTACTGAAATTTGAACAATTTTAGATCTTAGGTTTAGTATGTTAGTAACAAATTATCAATGGAACCTGAAAAATAGGTATTACAAATCAATCTGCTAGACTTTTTATTTGAAAATGGCCGTAACAAGTAACCTTTCACCCAACTATATTCCAAATAACATTGGTTGCCATCATCCATTTTCTTACATTCCGCATAACATTTCAATATAACTACATAAAAGAAGCAAAATATTGATTATTATTCAGAGCAAAAGACTCATAAAAAATATTTCAGCAAATAATGGTTATTTGAAAATAGTTAAAATAAAGAAAGTGTACAGAATTACGTACTTTCAAGATAAAAACTATTAATTTTGCGCGGTAACTGACACGTAACGTCATGACGTCAATGACGTCATTTTAAGGCAACATTGTTTTGAAGCGTTTCTGCGGCAATTTATTCATTATTTCTGCATTATTAAACCATAAAGCATCAGATCGAAGACAAGTTCATGATTTGTTTTCAGAAGAATGAATATACAAACACATTTAGTTTGTCGTAAACGTCGTCGTAAATCGTCACATTAGCTTCCGGTTGGACATGCGCACATACAAATATGAAGGTAACCTACCTCCTTAAAACGACGAAAATTACACATCTATTTTTACAAGAAGAAACAAAGTTTCTCACACATTTTGTTACTAGGACTTAAAATGTCGGCATGAATGTTAAATCAGTTCCTCTATAATCTCATTTAAGATAATGAATGGATAGCACAAAATATAATTCAGTAAAATAAATAAATAAATAAACTGAAATACATTGTAATTAAATAATTAACTGTTTAATAATTGAGATAGTTTGTTAAAAGCAACATTGTTTCATTCGGTACATTAGATCATATCAAATTACTACTTCATTTTTCTCAATGGTTCTCGCCGCATAAGAT
This sequence comes from Mercenaria mercenaria, assembly GCF_021730395.1. Lineage (NCBI taxonomy): Eukaryota > Metazoa > Mollusca > Bivalvia > Venerida > Veneridae > Mercenaria > Mercenaria mercenaria. The sequence goes on from NC_069378.1 coordinate 45,272,202, forward strand.
TTAATGCATTTAACGGCAAATGAAAGATAATAGATTTTAAATGATTCATTATGATTATATATAAAGCAGAATATTTAATGAATGACAATAATTTCGATGCGTGATTAACCATTTCGTTCACATTTCCACGAAGTAAACAAAATAAATCTGTACTTTCAGCAGTCTCAGTACAGATGATATATGAGGAGGTATTTCGTGATCCTGGCGGGACTCGAGCAAACGACTTTCGCATTGAGCGGCCAACACCTTAACCACTAGCCCGCCGCTCCGCATATATTTTTGAGCTTATTAAATATTTGTCTGGTATTCTCATTCAAAATGTATTATGTAGAGCCCGTACTAAATGTTCTTCCTGTACATTAATTTTTGAAATTTGCTGCTATACACGAAACGGTAACGAATAAATATAAACAATGAATGTTGAATAAAGGATTGAGTGAATGATAGGCTGTCTCAGTGAAGAAACTGGCTGATAGCTTTAAGGCAGGGAAGTATTTAAATTGTAACTCTATATTCCTAACGTTTGACATCATGAACTACTGCATTTTTTGTATAGAAATTTGCCAAAGTAGGCTGATGAAGTATTAGTAGCTATATATATATAGTAAATTTATTTTTGAGAAATATTGCAAACCTTGTTAACATTGTATTTAAGTTTTGTGAATCTAAAGTTTTGTCTTATAAGTGTATTAGAAACGTCCCACCTAGACACTGAACAGCAATTTAGGAAATACAAAAAGGAAAACAGATAAATCATACAGACAGCAATAAATGCTCTTAGTCATATCTTTTCTTACGTTGTCATGGAAAGTGTCAAATAATGATACAAGTTTGTTTGTTTGTTTTTTTTTTGTTTTTTTTTTTTTTTTTCAATATCTGAACCCGTTATGATACAAACTAAAGATTAAAACGAATTTTATCTAAATATCGGTTAATTACGGAGTAACATTAGTGACAGATACATTTCATTTAGTGTCTCGAAATTTCGGGTTATTTACTTAAAATTTCGAGATATTAAACTCGAAATTTCGAGATGCTAATATATAAGTCGAAATTTCGTGTTAAGTAACTCGAAAGTTCCGGTTGGTAACAATTAATTTCGATTTTGTGCCTTGCCCTTTTATCCGCAAAATTTGAACGTCTGTCCGTTTGTCAAAGGCCACAAAAGTAATGGAATGACTCTTCGAAGTGGAATCATCCATCTACATATCCATATACTGTGCCTAACATGTAGCAATTTGAACATATACTACCATTCATCAATGTTTGACCTACCATAGCCTCTAGAGCTACTCCAGATTTCAAATTGCATCTAGGATATATACCTTCATTTGCATGTACAATATGTTCAGATGGTAGGGTCTCAAACTACGTCGAAAGCCTTCCTGATATGCACAAAATAGTAAAATATTCTAAGTTTGAATACTTGCTGGTCACCTTCTATGACCTCTCCTCAGTATCTTGAACTATCCTGGTACCCAACCTTGGTCAGACTTACTACTATATGTTCAGCTAATGTATGTTTAATATTCCTTGCCATATGGGCTCATACTAGGTCGAAAACCTTCCAGACTTAAACATGGTTTCAATAGAGATATTTTAGCAAACGCTTCCAGGTCATCTAAAATATATGACAATGTAGGGCTACCAGGTGCCTAATCTTGTCCAGGACCTATACGTCAATGTCAAGTTAGTAAAACTCGAAATTTTAAGGTTCGAAATGCAAACGTTATATTTCGGAATTTCGACATAGTAACTCGATAATTCGACTTAGAAACTTTGAATTTCGAGCGAGTAACTCTAAATTTCGAGTTAATAGATAAAAATACAGCTGTCACTAATGCTCGTCCGTAGTTAATGTATTTCGCATCTACATGTCGGTCGAGTTTATTAACCGTGAAATCTTGAATGATTTGTTTCACATCAATAAGATTGCTTACAATGAATTTCCTGGAAGAAATATTGATAACATCATTTCTTTTCGGAGTGTAGTGTACGTGACTTATGGCAAATACCTGATTCATCCATTTCCAGTAATTTAAACACATTTAAATTATCGTCTATTTATGAAAGAGATTTCCCACAGATAATTAACGCTCCTATACATCAACCGATCGGTCAGACGATATGCTTTTTTGTTTGTTTCATGCTTTAGGATGGGTATTGTAGATCATGTGATAACCTTGTAAATGACATTGGCAAACAACTAGGAGTTGTCATATCAGCGAATTAGGCGAATGATCATATACGGTAGTTGCGAAAATCCATATGATGTCAACATTATTTTTTTATTGTAGTTTCGAAGTTTAGGTTTCTAAAGGTTCATAAAAAATAGAATGAGCAACTATTCTTGAGATAGTCAAAAAATATCTATAAACGTTTTTTTTTATATAGATACGCAAACATATTTCAAACGTAGCAACCGACACAAAAGTATTCTGCTTCAGTTCCATATTGCTTTTGTTTCCTTATTCTAAATTGTTGATCTTAACATATGTTAGCCTTACACTTTTGACCATATAATCAATGTTCATAAATGATAAATATAGATTTTACAAAATATGAAACAAAAAGGCAACAGAACAAAATGATTGGACTACTCAGTCATCAAACTTTCAATGTCATATCTGTCACAGATACGTGTATTATAGTAAACATATTATTAAGTTTAAAATACAGCAAATATCAGACCAAAATATTTTGAACAACATAATGGAGCCAAATGCATTATAACAATTTCGTGAATTAGTATGGATAACAAGTGACGTTTAAAGATGAATATACTGCAATATTTCAATAATGACAATACCGTGGTCGAACCATAGCTCTCAATTTGAACACAGGACGAACAATGACTGTCACAATGGGTGTATCTAATGACCAAAATTTTCCTTGTGTCTTAATTGCTTTCAATGGTGCGCTCTCAGTTGTTATTTTCAATTTTTGTTATCTAAATGGGCCAAGTGTTTGCAAAGTCATTACTGTTTTGATTAAGCCGTATAACAATCGGTAATGTCCGTCCATTTACATTTTTTCCATTGGTTGTTTCAGTGTTTTACGGAAACTATTGTTTTAATATATTCATGACGGAAGAATGCCAAATGGACACACGAGAATATGAAATAGTCCTGATATTGCCAAAATATTGCAAGGGATCTCCACCGCATTTTAGTTCAGCGTGATCTTTAGTATGACTGATTTCTATGAACGATTAGGAGTGTCAATAGGTAGTGTAAAATTACGGAAGCTTTAAAACTATTGGATGTTTTATTATAATTTGAGTCGTCTCTAATCCTTTGTATACAAAAGGTTCAATTATAAATTTAGTCTTAGATTGATAAAAATCAAAATACTTTGTTTGACATTTCAAAGGTCATGACGCTGTAGGCTTTTAGAATGTGTGTTCTATGTTATTTTCATATCTGATGTCGGTTACTTTGTAATAAAATCTTATAACTATAAATTATTGATAAAAACATAATGTTATCTTTTCAACTACAAATGTGTTTTGTCAAAAAATCAAGGAGTAGTTACATGTATAAGACTTTACTTAATGTTTTATTACAACTGAAAAAGTTATATCAAATAATTTGTACTTCTTTCAGTTTTCCTGAACAACGTAAATGTGGCAGTCAAATGCTTGATCTCATGACTAAATATGTCGACTGTGTCATTTTTTCCAGTAATTGAAACCCTTTATAGCGACATTATCAATCACGATCCAGTTTATTCAATATTAGAGAGTCACTGAAATTATACTGGAGAGGCTGCGGCCGTGGATTCCGTCAACGTCACATAGATTGAATTCTTGCAATATAAAAGTCAACTGAACCTATAAAAATCAAACAATGGGCAATTCTTTTATTTTTAACTGTAATTATTTATACAAATACTCGCCGACGACATCCAAATCTCTATGTACATATGAGCTTTATGTGCGGTAGTCGCGTTTCGTTCAGCCTATAAATATAGCACCTTAATACTTTATTTTATAAATGTAGGATCACGGGTAGGGCGTCTTTAAAGTGCATGAGTGTATCATTATAATTGAGCATGTTAAGTAGTCATTTTCCAGGTATTTCAATGTATTTCCCTATATTACATGATAAGGTGGTAATAAAGAGGCCATATGAAATGAGATACGTTGACTTCATCCTCAAACAGAGAACAAATAGAAATGAAATTTATAGACACACATACAAAAACATGCAAATACGTCATGGAAAACAAGGACTCTCAATAAAAATTGTTTGACCCGCATTTGCTTTTTGTAAAAATAATGACTTAATACGATAACGAAAATAATGATCAGGTAAAAATGCATACTGGTTACATCCGTCAAAGATTTTCTTTTTTCTTGTTTTTGTTTTGCAATGCTTAAGGTTAGACAAAATTATATCCGTTGACTTTATCCGCCTGCAGAGATCAATTATCACTAAATTAGATGGGAAAAATATTATAAAGCATTCGTTTATCGGTCACAAGAATGTTTCAGTGATAGCTAAACCATTTAAACCCTATACAACAAAATGAATGATACTATCTCCGAGATAGGAGTATTACGTTGTTTTTAAAAAAGGATATCTTGCAAATATTGTAATTGTAGCCTTTAGGATTTACGTGTCGAATTTGATTACTAATGGCATACGATCAAACACATGAAAGAACAAAAGAAACCTATCTAATGATAAAGATCTTGATCAAGTAATTAACTCCAAAGCTAACCTTAAAAAAATTCTTAAACAATAGAGTTTTAAGGATACCGGCGATGCTACTCCGTTTCAAACAGAAGAAAAGCCATCCAATTATTTTAAATGTTTCGTAATTTTATACAGATTTGGCAACATCATATCTTTATAATAGTATGTATCTGATAATATGGATATTGTTCAAGTAATTAACCCCACAGCTAACCGAAACAAAACATTCTTAAACAGAGTTTTAAGGAAACCGGCGATGCTTCTCAATTTCTTACAGTAAAGAAGTCATCCAATTATTTTGAATTTTCAGTAATCTTATACCGATTTCGCATCCGCGCAGTCTGGTCAGGATCCATGCTGTTCGCTAACAGTTTCTCTAAATACAATAGGCTTTGAAGGCTGGTCTGGATCCATGCTGGTCGAAAATGCACTACGTTGGTTTTCTCATGGCGCGGCTCAATATTATGTAGTTTCAATAAAAATAATATGACGTAGAAATCTAAGTTTGACAAAATGTTACATGGGCAAGCTGTTAGGGCTTCTCACATGAATATTTGTTTGACGAAATGTTATTTTATATACAAAAGCCTTCAACTTCATTTCAGTTTATTTCAAAGTTTAGAAAATGAGCCAGCGATGCAGTTTCTAAACGCATTTACTCGCGTCTATGACAATAAAATTGTTCATAGGTTATTACATTTGCATCGAGAAATACACGCAAGTTCTGCACAAAATATTGCGCGACTAAAGGAGCGCAATGTTCTTCCGAAAGGAAGAGTGCATATTTTTGGAAGACAATCTAATAATCCTGTTATTACTTGCGCATTTAAGCTAATAATTATTACTTAAATGATATAAAGATGTTTCTAACATGAATTAAAATAGCGTCATTATAGACGACACACACAAATCTGGCGACATAAAAGACATCACGCACCCGATATAGAATTTGAAAATATTTACATTTAGGAATCCTTTAAGGTGTTCATAATTTAGTATGCAATAACGTGCAGTTTACTTTTGCTTAGGCTATTATACGGCACTGCCAATAAAATGTCAGCTAGATAATCTCTTATTTGCGATGGCTTTCAGTGTATATCGTAAATGACTATTTTTTTTCTTTCGATTTGCAAAACTTCAAATCTTTATTCTTAATGTCTGATTCAGATTTAACAACACAAACGAGAAAATAGTGTAGAAACAGTTGCTAGAACTGCTAGTCGCAGACAACAAGTGTTTCGCCCCGTTACTCTCGATACACTCTCCTGACGGTGGGGCCAGCAGTGTTGATCAGGCACTGCTTGTCTGCGATGGCTGCCATTCCTTATCATTTCGGCGTAACCAGAGCCAACTGGACGCTCTCTCGGCAGCTTTTCCTACTGCATGGGCTGTGGCTTTCCTTACTTTCCCTTTGATGCCCAATGCGCCAAGCATTCTCCATAGTAACTGGGCTGGGAATCCTCTGCTGCCGACTTCTACCGGGAATAGATGTGTTTTCCATCCCGCTTCATTGCAGGCATCTGCCAGGTCTTGGTACTTGGCTGACTTGTGTTCATATGCTTCTTCTGTTCTCTCCTCCCAGGGCACAGTCAGTTCCACCAGTATCACCTTCTTTGGAGACTGTGACCACAGCACAATGTCTGGATGTAGGTTTGTTTGTATGATATCCGGAAACACCAGCTTCCTTCCCAGATCCACACGCATTTTCCCAACTTCTGGCTTCATCTAGCAGGCCAGATGTGCTAGTGGTTGTGGTCTTCGTCCCTCCTTCCTTAACAAATGGGATGAACTGGGTTCCTTTCTTGGGAGTTCGTGGTTTCTTTCTCTCCCTTTCCAAGGTATCTGCCAGTTCGCGCAAGACTTGGGCATGGTGCCAGCGGTAACGTCCCTGTGTCAACGCAGTTTTACAGGATGAGAGAGTGTGCTGGAGGCTGCCCCTTCCATTGCACAGTGGGCAGTTTTGGTCATCTGCAAGCTTCCACCTGTGGAGATTTGCTGGTGTTGGAAGTAGGTCATACACTGACCGAAGAAGGAAGCTGAGTTGAAGTGGTTCATACTTCCACAACTCCTGCCAGGTAAGTGTTCTTTCTGGAACGGTCCATTTTGTCCATGCACACTGCACTGGCATCTGCACGGATCTTGCAGACCTAGCTTGATCCTCACTTCTCCGAATCTCTTTCTGAACCATGGACCTTTTTTCCAGCCTGTTTGCCTGTTCCCAGTGTTGCTGATGTCTTTGTCCAAACCCTTCTCTCCCGATGTTCGTTGTACCAACTATGTCCCTGTGCCTTAGATTAGCTTCAGCTTGGTCAACTGCTTGCTGTACGGACCAATTTCTTCCTGTTCTGACGTCTATGCTAGCTTTACTGATCTTCTCATCTGCGGAATCCCTCAGGGTGAGCAGGAGTCTTGCTTTTGTCACCTTGTACTCCTCTGTTAGCGCAGTTAATGGCAACTGGAGTTTTGTCGACTTGCCATACAACCCAATGTTGGTAAAAGATGGTGGTAAGCCGAGCAATCTCTTGAGATACTTGCTAACAGTTTGCTCTAGCGTCTCGATTAGGCTGATTGGTACTTCATACACCATGAGTGGCCATACAAGTCTTGGAAGCAGACCATGCTGGAACATCCAGGCTTTGAATTCCCCAGGAAGCTCAGTCTTGCTTATCTTCTGGAGACCATCGTGTACCTGCTCCCTCAGTCTCTCTTGACTACCCTTGTCGGTGAGTGTAGAATCAAACCACTTGCCAAGGCACTTGATAGGGTTGTTGGCCAGGGATGGGATTTCTTCCCCCTGTATTTCGAGTTTAAATCTATCAGTGACTTTCCCCTTCCATATCACTAAGCATCTGGACTTCTTTGGTTTGAATGTCATATGGGCCCATGTGGCAGTCTCATCCAGAGCTCTCAGAATCCACCTTGCTTGGACGTGTGTCTCAGTGGTGACTGTCATGTCATCCATAAATCCCCTGTTGAAGGTAGACGAATTCCAGAGCTTGTTTTGGGACCCCTACACTCCCTTTCTGCTGCCTTTATGATCATATTCATGCCCATCACAAATAAGACAACAGAGATTGTGCAGCCTGTGACTATACCCTTTTCCAACTGGATCCATGAAGTTGTAAAGTTGTCACAGGAGAACCTCATCTGTATGTTGCTGAGATAATTGGTGACTAGCTTGCGGACATGTTCCGAGATGTGGTAGTGTGTCAGTGCCGCATCAATAAGACGGTATTACTGGAAAAAAAGAAGCAGCAGAGAGATCAAAGAGCAGAAAAGAAAGCAATTTGTGTCGAACATCACACCACAGTTACTGTAATCAAATCAAATGTGTTACAACCAAACTTATTACACAGTACAAACATCTGGAAGAAACATCCATATACAGTGTTTCATATTTTTAGACTATACTTTGTTTATTTTTAAAAATTAGGTATTTATGTGTTTAATGTTGTTTGATACGCAACATCATAGTGAAACGTTTTACAAATGCCGTCTAACAATAATAAGACAAAAACTGGCTTATGAACCAAGGTGACTTGCATTTTAAAGTATCTCAAAGAAGGTTTCTTACAGGCAGACCTTTAGCAATTTCAGAACAATGTTCTTTCGTAAGAGGAGGCCGATTGCTCAAAATTGACTGTTTGTCTTTCCAAAATACAGGTTGATCAGTATATGACTGTATATAGTGGTAACGGTGTTTATAGTAGTGCACTGTTTAGTCAATATTCATTGTTGCGTCCTTTTTAAAGCAGATAGGCATTTATCACAAAATCTGAAATCATATATTTTTCTTTACACATTTTGCAATATTGTTGTTTGTCACTAATAAGACAAAAACTGGCTTATGAACCAAGGTGACTTGCATTTTAAAGTATCTCAGTGAAGGTTTCTTACAGGCAGACCTTTAGCAATATCAGAACAATGTTTATATACGTTTCTGCATAAATGATTTTAGACGTGCTTTACAATTTACTTTACATTTTATATGTTTATACATTTTTATATAATTGTTTTTTAGAGATGCTTTACAATTTACGTTTTCAAAGCGCTTGTTTTCGGCGACATATGGCCTTTTTGTGTCGGATCGCCGTAAAATCTAACTCACTCACTCACTCATTGTTGCGTATTCCTAAGCTGTTCTCCTAAGGAGGAGGCGAAGAAAATAACAAGAACAACGACACCCTCTTAATAAATACACCAACGAAATCGTCAACATTTAAAACTCGGGCTATAATTCTTTTGTTCATTTAAAACTGTGAGTGCAGGATAAAATGATGTTTGTTATTTTTAAGCACAGCCTTGTGTATACAAGACATTTCATTCCATATACCGAAACTTAACTATAGAAGTCAATTTCGTATACGGGTCATGATCAGTCAATAATAACGTCATTGAATACAACAATAACAATCCTGCTCACACTACAAAGGCGATGATGTTTTCTTCTCCAACAGTCATGAAACCACATTAGACTTCTGTTTGCCTAGGGTCTACAACAAATGTGTTGAAGCCATAATTGTGACATGCGTATCAAGTTGTCGATTTTACATGCGATGGTTTAGAAAAAAAAGTTCATAGGACTGTACAAAATGATGAAACATTTGGTTATGTACATAAGAAGTCATGTTTTAAAGATGTTTTGATTAAAGGTTCGAAAGTTACATAATTTCACATTTATTTAAAACAATATGTTAGTACAATTAGTACAATTGAAAGATAACTTAACAATATTAGTTAAAATGTAGACTGTCATTTTAACGTGTCGAACAATGTGCGTTGTGAATTATCATGTATTCTTGTATTCACATTTTAAAATAGTTTAAACACAATAGTGTCAGAGTAATATTAGTAATGTATGGGCGGCGGTTACCGCCAAAATTAGTAAATGTACAATCCATTCATAAACAAGTAAGTCTGTACAGTGCATTTCAATGCCGTCTAGCTTAAAACTCCATCCCGTCCAATATATTTTCATTCAACGCATTGTATTTTGAAACCACTTAATACAAAACTTCATTCTATCCATTATAACATGGAACGATGCATTGAAAAACTTGTTGCGATGCACCGTTATATAAAATCATCCAACAAAACATGAAACAATGCAGCTCAAAGTGAACCAGTTTAACACGACATGAGTACGTGCAGTGTAAGATGAAATGATTTATTACATCTTGACGCTGTTTAATGCATACTGACACCGCAATGGGGTTTGTTTTCACATATTAACCATGCATTTGAAAGTAAAGGATAATATTTAGTTGTTTACATGTAAATTTGCTGATATATGTCCATCTGTTTGTACATATATTATGTTCTTCAAGAATGGATGAAATAAAAGAATCAATCAACCATCCTCGGTGCATTTCGATTGTAGATGTACAGCTCGCTTATACAGCATGCATTTACTGCTTGTTTGTTTGGAAATGCTTACTTTTTAAAAGGCGCTTTCAACCTTTAGGCATATCAGACAGCGAACATTTATAAAAGATTGCACTTATATTCATCAAGGAGACGTACAAATTTATATAATGCGCTTGATCTTAAAGGCACTGGCCTCCAGACCACCTTACTTGAGGTAAACCTCCTTAGTTATTGTTCCTTCTCTTGAGAAGGAACATTATGATTCGGTAAGTCACACTTGACTGAGCTACTGATATCGAAAGCTGTTGTCATTACAAGCTGGCCAATCAAACTACGTGACCTTAGAAATAACTTCTGGCGTTAAAACTATTCTTTCCTAATTGAGACAACTCTCTGTCTGAACGTGTTCCGTGGATTACATATTACTAAACCCGAGGCATATTCTTCCGATATAGAGTTAAACGCGAAAAATATTTATTGGTTAGTCCTCTGAAAAGCTCCTGTTTCTTGCAAAATAGATACAGAGGTTAGAGGTTAGAGGATACGAGATACGTAGACTTTATCCACATGAAGTTTTTTTATACAAATACATGTGAGAGCATTCAAAACACATCCGGAAAACAAGGCATGTGTCAGTTTATCTTTTAATTGAAAGGATGAAACAATGTTATTCATTATCTCAATGCATGAAATAATGACTTGATATAATTGATTGTGATAAAATTATAATAATATATTAGTAATTCATACTGGTTAAGTCTCTATATAAATTGTCCTTGTCTTTTGTAGTGCCATTTTAGAGGTCATGTGAATTTAGATACGACGTGACTAACATTCACAAAAACATTTGCACAAACATTCGGTATAAAAAATCGGATGTTTCGGTAAATACGAAACTATTCAAACCATGAACAAAAACGTTATTATCTTTGAGAGATCTGGGTGCGTTGTTAGTTGTTAGAAAATTGACCTGTTATGACATTAACTGTAATTATGCTATTTTAGATAATTATACAGACTGTAAAAATTTACTAAAGATAAACGGTTTAAACAGAGCAGTAAGAATGATATAGAAAAATGTCTTCTATTGTGCCATGAAATTAACTCCGAACATACCAAAAGAACTCGCATGCCAAACAGCATTTAGCAAAATGGTGCCAATACGACAAGATTCATCCAATCATTTTCAATCTTCCGTAATCCAATACCGATGTCAAAGTTTGGCAAACAAAGTCCTATATCAAAGTATTCAAGGAAGCAAGTCAACTGTATAAAAATATTTGTACCTTTTATTTTGACTTTCTCTAAATGCATTTTTACTAATGTTAAACAAAAGCATAATTATACAACGTTTTCCTTATGTGTCCTTGTTTTCAAACTACATGTGCTAAAATAATAATGGCATCTCATATGAAGTTAAGTCTGAAAAACATTATATTGTATAAACAATTGTATTACATATTTATCAGCAAAACAAATCTGCTTGGGTTGCAGAAAACTTGACTTTTCCCATTATTACCTGAGAGGTGTTCATTTCAACATGTAGCGTAGGACACGAATGCCCATGATGAAATGACACAGAAAGAGAAAGGCATGTCCTTTGGGTAAAGGCATTTCAAATATATTATATTTAGATTGAAACCTTAGTGTGAACTTGGCCTCTGGGTATAAGGTTTTACTTTTGCAAAATACGCGTCGCCGAACAGAAAATTAAAATGACATATTTACCTCCACTAAATTTGCTTTGACCTTGGTTTGGTGTCTGGGTCTTCAACGCTCCTCAATTTGCAGTTGGATAAAATTTAATAGAAATTAGAACACGTATGATATACTACAACGGTTGTTAATATACACGTAAAGACTATGCTAGTTTGGCTAAATTATAACTAAAGATCTATTTAAAGAGGGGGTCCCAGTTAGGTGTCTGCGCAAAATATTTTTTGATTTTATTTATACTTTGTGGTAATATACCTACATGTATTAAGTTTCATTAACAAGTGTTACTGTTACCAGTTTTGACTTACTTTTATAGATATTCACATTTAAATAGGGTGGGGTAATCTGACATGTGACCAGCCAGGAACACAATTTCTGTTATTTTTTTTAAAAATGGTTCAAACTTTTTACCTGCAACTTTCATGATAAAATAACTATGCAATGGACATTCACACAAGATATTGCATTTTAAATTGTACTGAATACTTTTTTTCATCACAGAGCCACAAAGTGGTCTAATCAAATTTACTGATTTTCAATGGACGAACTTCACCAAAAAGCTAAAACATTTTTTATTAGTTGAGATATTAAGGTGTTATTTTCAGCAGATATTGTAAACTAAATAAACATAAAAATGACAGAATATCAGTATACTCTGATTAATATTGGAAGCGTGGTACACTCTCAAACTGGGTAAAAGTGGGTGGGGTAAATAAATATTCGAAGCAACGCTATAAAAATTGTGCAGTTGTTACGAAATGGCCTCAGATTGTCTACTACTATCTTAATTGTACCCACAATGAGTGGTGAGGGCATATAGATTTGCTCTTGTCCGTGCGTCCGTCCGTTCATCCGTCCGTGCGTCCGTCCGAAGTTCGTGACGCGCCTAGCTCAAAAAGTATTTGATATAGATTGATGAACCCTTGCCAGAGTCTTTATCATGATATGAACTTGCGCACCTTCTATTTTTCGTCTGGCTCCGCCCCTTAATTTTAGAGTTACTGCCCCTGAAATAGTAAAAAAATGCACATTTTCACCCTGTAACACGCCTAGCTCAAAAAGTATTTGATATAAATTGATGAAATCTTGCATGAGTCTTTATAATGATATGAACTTGCACACCTCCTATTTTTCGTCTGGCTCTGCCCCCTATTTCTAGAGTTATGGCCCCTGAAATAGTAAAAAATTCACATTTTCACCTTGTGACACGACTAGCTCAAAAAGTACTTGAATCAGATATAGATTCATGAAACCTTGCCTTACTCTTAATCATGATATGAACTTGCGCATCTCCTATTTGTAACCTGGGTTCGCGCCCTATTTCTAGAGTTATGGCCCCTGAAATAGTCAAAAATGCACATTTTCACCTTGTGACACGCCTTGCTCAATAAGTATTTGATGTAAATTGACGAGTGTTTATCATGATATAAACTTGCGCACCTACTATTTTTTTTCTGGGTCTGCCCCCTATTTCCAGAGTTATAGCCCCTGAAATAGTAAAATTATTCACACCCTGTGTCCTACAGACAAATTCTAGTTTTATTAAATACAGACTTGGTTGATAAATTTTAACAAAACTTTTTTCTCTTTAATAAGACTTTATACATGTGTGCCATGGAAAAATCAATGCAGAAAATTTAATGTTAATTTGAACAATAGCTTTCCTCAAAATATACTGCCTCAGGCAAAACCTTTAGTTAAATACTTTGAGCTTTCAGGGTTAATTTGGTTTGTCTACATGTCATGTTCAAGGTCCATGCTTTTTCCATGACACACATGTATAAAGTGGGAATTCTTTTGTTAAAATTTATCAATCAATGCTGTATTTAATAAAATGAAGATAGTAATAGACAATCTGAGGCCATTGCTTAACAACTGCACAATTTTTGTAGTGTTGCTTCGAATATTTATTTACCCAACCCACTTTTTCCCAGTTTGTGAGTGTACCACTCTTCCAATATTAATCAGAGTGTACTGATATACTGTCATTTTAATGTTTGTTTAGTTTACAATATCTGCTGTAAATAACTCCTTAATATCTCAACTAATGAAAAATGTTTTAGCTTTTTGGTAAAGTTCGTCCATTGAAAATCAGTAAATTTGATTAGACCACTTTGTGGCTCTGTGATGAAAAAAGTATTCAGTACAATTTAAAATGCAACATCTTGTGTGAATGTCCATTGCTTAGTTATTTTATCATGAAAGTTTCAGGTAAAAAGTTTGAACCATTCAAAAAAAAAATAACAGAAATTGTGTTCCTGGCTGGTCACATGTCAGATTACCCCACCCACTTTAAATGTGAATATCTATAAAAGTAAGTCAAAACTGGTAACAGTAACACTTGTTAATGAAACTTAATACATGTAGGTATATTACCACAAAGTATAAATAAAATCAAAAAATATTTTGCGCAGACACCTAACTGGCCCCCCCCCCCCCCCCCTTTAAACTAATTATTCTTTATGTTGTTTTTGATGCTGTACAGTGTCTAGCTTCTACGATAAATTAGCTATATTAACAAGATACCGGTGGTAACTTGAATAAGTATTTCTTTAATCACAATGTTGGTGAATACATAGTTTTCTATTCAGAACTTGAACTTCTGCTGTCTAACTAGACATCACACATTAAAAAATAAAAAGCGTCGCTATGCTAATGACTATTGTGTGTCTGATATATTTCCTCTGGAACTGTTGAAAATTGTACAAAACATGTACATTTATAAAAAAAAAAAAAAAAATTCCAGCAGTTTAACTGGTACTTTTACCAGCAATACCGACTTAGTCAAAATGCTTAGGAGGTCAATAACAGACCTGTCGTCTTGACTGGAAGGAAGTTGTGCTATCCATTCCAGAACTTTCTTCGAATACTCATGCTACATAGGAAACCTTTGTGTTATTATGATTATTAGAATTATAATTAAAAAAATGTGAAGTTAAATATTTTTCAACTGACACTATATAAAAAAGTAACAGGAGATCTATCACTACTGGATGCACATTCCATTAAACATGATTTAAAACCCTGTAAAATATCCATTAAAATAGGAAAACTTGTTAATTAACCCCATTAATTCTTGCATCACTTTATTTAACAGGTTTCTCAATATTAATGGGTTACATGTTAAAATACCATTAAAACACCCATTTTTGACCATAAATCAGGCCATCTGTATATTTTGAATTTAACAGGATTATTCATGGCCCTTAAATTTGATTTAATACACATTAAATGTTCAGGTTCTGTACGATTTAATTTAAAGGGAATTCCTATAGTTTTTTATGCGCATCTTTCTGCGCAGCCGACACTTTCTATGGAAAACTGAACTGAAGTCAATATTTGTTGAAACATTTTACAGACAATCTTAGATATGATGAATCTTGAATGAAATAACATTTTTGATAAGTTTTATCAGTAATCAAATGTTGATACTGGTTTATGTTGTATTGACAAGTATTATGCCTGACAGGTATCTTGTTATTTTTGTGGTTGTGTTTTCACATCGCATTTTAGTACAAAGACAGTGTTGTTATATAATGTAAGATAATTGACTTAGTACTGATAAGACAATATCACCTTTCAGATTATTTAGTATTTAATTATAGGAAGAATTAAGAATTTTTAAAACCTTTTTTTAACTTTTAGCAGACATACATGTAATCAATTTGGCCAGGTTCGCGCCATTTCCGTGCGAACAGGTGTTGTATTCTAGTGGTCTTAACATAAAATTTAGCCTGGTGACCCATACATTTTTAGCCATTTTTATGCTCACAATACAATTATCTATACACAAGAAAAACAGGAAAAAATTCTATGAAAGAATTTTTTCAAAATTTAAAAAAAATATTCTTCACTATGGGTATTTTTCATTGAAAAAAGTTCACAAAACTAAATATGAAACATTTTTTGTTTCATTTGTACCCATTATTGTAAGGATAGCGTATTACAAATATGACTATAATATCAAATAAGGATATAAAAAAATTGTAAAAAGGACAAAACCGTATTGTGCTGTCTTAATGTATATTTTGGTTGGTATTTATAAAAAAGCAGATAATTATGAAAATGTTGAAAAATCGCTGGCAGTTTCACCAACAGTGGGTGTGTTTAAAACAATTTTTCACAAAAACAAGCCTGGTGACCTATTGTTTTTATTTGTTCATTGTTTTCAGCACAAATTTTCCTATCATATATGTGAATTTAAAAAAAAATCTATGAAAGGAAAAAAACTATAGGAATTCTCTTTAAGAGTAAACTTAATAGCCATAAACAGCAATGTGATGCCCATTAAATCCTACATTCTGTAAAATGTGATTCGTATATTTTCTTCTTTTGGTTTTTGGCTTGCACTCCAATTGAATGCTCATAATTACAGTCCCATATTATTCTAAAATGGACTTTAATCACAATGAATACATACTACACACACATCGTCTATAATATATCATGATGTTATATTTAGTTGCATTAAAGTTATTCCCCTTGATGCAGTTACGCCATTTTTTCAAATGTTTGCCAAATTGAGTTCCTACAAAAACTGGATTTATTTCAGTGAAGGTCCGATAAAAACATATTAATTTATTTGATAACAACAATCTACATTATTTTGGTAAGGGTAAATACGTATTGATGCATGCCACTTTTTGTGTTTTGTTTTTCTTGTCCAAATAATCAGCATTTGTATAAGAAAATGGATGGGGTAAGGAATTTACATTATAAAATGTGTTCAGACCAGTTTAGATTTTCAAATTTTCCAATCCTTGAGTAGAAACTAATGTTTATAAAGAAGTGAACAGTACACATGATTATGGAGATTTACAGTCTGATTTAAACTCATTTGGGGCATATGCAGATCAATCGCTTCTTCGTTCCAATGAATCAAAGAGAAGCTTGATTTGGGAGGGGCGAAGCTACTTGTGATGCAATCCCTCAAACATTTGCTCATAGCTGTTTAAGTGCATGCACCTGAGCACAAAGTACTGAAGTAGAGCTAAACTGTGATTGCCAATTGTGCGCTGACATTGTCATCAACAGTTGCTTTTTGAATACACCTGATGCCTAATGTCTGTACCAATAAAAACTTGGTCAGAATGTTCGTCAATATTATAAGGTTGAATAGTTAAAACTACCCACATGGTCACTTGATCTATTAAACCGGTACATGTAAACCATTCTCAGTACAACACAATACAATACACTATCCGTTTATTTTCTCATTCCATATGAACATATAACAAAATAAGGATACATTATGACAAATATTTGTACGAGGCTGTTACATGTGTTTACATTACAAAATAATGAGAGAAAAATGAAGAAACAAATATTCGTCTAGCATTTTACAAAACAGTACATATGTATAGATACTATTACATGTGTAGTTACACGTAGTTTAAATCAATACGGCAAATATGAAAATGAAGTTGATTATCTTTAGATGTCTAATTCTGATGGCAAATTTTCATGGCCCTTAATTTGATATAACATTAAATATTACGAACCCATTAAAATTTAATCTGACATATATAATGAGACCATTAATCATTTTTTAATAATTAAAAGTCATTAGCAGAGTATTAAAAAATTTATGGCCCCATTAGTTCTTACTGATAAATGTCGAATTAAGGGGTACTTTTTAATGGCACATTAATTTCATGCCAATTAAAATTTTTAAGTTTTCATGGAAATTTAAGGAGCCTGTTAACTTATTTAATGGTTTATTTTAAGCAGCTTTTCATGGCCATCAAAGTTATTTTAACAAGGTATATTTTACCTGGGTTTTAATATACTTATTTCATGGCTTTTTAATGTATGGCATTAAAACTAAGGTCATGACAAATCCCATTAAGTTGTAAAGAAGTAAATGAGTGAATATTAATGATGAACCTGTAAAACTTTGTTAAAAAAACTTTGAAAAATTGGCCAATTTATACCTTTTTTAATGGATGTGCATCCTATTATTGCGTTTACGGAACAAAGAAACTGATCAATTCAGAAAACCCTAAATTGATATACAATTTTACAGCTTGCATATCACTTGACAAAAGCAAGTATTTGAACACAGTGAAGGGTCTTAGCCGTCTCGATAAATGCGTTCAAGGAGAAAAAATATAATGAAATAGATGTGTGCTGAACATATACTTCTATGTTGAGACTGATGGTTAATGTCTATTATGTCCTTGAGAACAAAGTAATAATTACTGTCATTTACAGCGATAACATTTCTAAATATTTGAGGATAATATTGATCTTACTGATAAGTCAAATGAGGTAGGCTCTCCTACGAATAAGCAACACCACTTGTGACTTCAAATAACTGGACTGTGACTATTTGTCCGTTCCTCCCACTCGAAAAGTAAATTTTCATACAATGTATTCGACGAAACACACACCTGACTTTATTCTCGATAACATGGGTTCAGTTTATAACTTTTCACCACGATTCTGCATTGTTGCAATCTATCGCATGCAGTAAAATATATGGGAATTTAAACAGTGTAAGCCTGTCATGTGATATTTAAGATTATTAGCATAAGACATTATTTCAGGTACAAGTGGCAACCCTGGTATAGCTACCTTCCTTCATCAGTTAAGCTCAAATGACGATCCGTTCAGGCGTTCAAGGGGCGCGGTGTAATTATTCGATGTCAGCCAGGTTAACAACTCGGTCACATAAGCCGTATTTTCTAAAGAGATTACAAAATAAATTTAACATAACGTATTTGTAACTGTGGTAATTGCATTCAATCGCATTTTGGCAGAGGTAAAAACCATAACACTCTTAGGGGCAACAAAACGATGAAATAGAGCGGAATTGTCGGAAATGTGCGTGTAAACTTTAGCGCCTTAATTTTAAGCAACAAGTTAATTCATGTATGCTGCACATTTACAAAACTTACATCGTTCTCGAAACTGACCGTGTTTAAATAAAACATACAGGTAAATAATATTTTAAACATTATTTAACAAAAATATGTAACTGCCAAACTGGTCTTAACTGAGCTACTGTCTCAAGGTCATGGAAAAGACATGTTTCTTTGCGTGTGATACTGAGCATGCTATTGCGCAATCTAATATAAGGGCACGTATTGACAGTGGTGAACCAGTTTTGAGACAAACAGCTTTTGCTTCAATATCTTGAAGGGTCTTATTACCTTTGATTAAAATGTGACTGACACATTTTTGCTATGAACATAATATATATTACTTTCTTGTTACATCCAATATTTGGTACCTGTTTTCTCATGTTAATGTTTTCTCATAGGTTTGAATATATGTTTAACATAATAGAAACTACTATAAAATGCACTTTTAGCTTATCTCCCTTTCTGACTTTGACTTCATAATTTCATGTGTAATATTCAAAAAAAAAGCTTTTTTCTTACTATTCAATTATGTGTAGACTCTGTTACAATTTTAACGCAAAATTAAGAGCCTTATGGAACTTAATCACAGGTTCTTCTTTCTACATGGCATATCATTTCTGTAAGAAACTTGAAAAGCTGTAAAATAATAATCTAAATGAACACAAAATCGTATTCCACAAACGGTTTTCAATCTATTATTAAGAAAAAAAAGGACCATAATCGAAATGCTCGCCACATTCGGCAGCACTGTATTTCCATTTGCAACAATAATCAAAACCTTTATTCATTTTTTTTAGAAATGTGTAATAAATGTTCAATATGTTAACTGTCTCTTGTTTTAGATTTTTAATTTTTTGAAATTTTATCTTTATAAATGTTTATCGTTGACATAATTGTACTAATTGCCTCAAAGGTGATCTCCATGGAAAGTTTTGTCAAACCATTCTTTCTGATGACTGACTTCTATGAACGATGAGAATCCCAATAGTATAACAATACGGATGTTTTAAAGCTCTTCGATGTTTTATTTCAACTTAAGTTGTCTCTAGTTTCTTCAGATATGAAAATTCAATTACAACCTTTAATTTTTAGGAACAAAAGCCTAATTGAAAGGATGTTATCCCGTGCTTTAAAAATGTTTGCACTAATAGTATAAAACTCGTCAAATCTGATATCAATTATCATATGATAGCAACTTTCTTGTAAAAATAAAGGTCGATTAAATAGTACGTTATCCTTGAAAGAATAACGAAAGATACTTGATGAATGATTTTGAAAACAATGGACGTAGTCACATCAGCAACACCTAGTTGTTTTGTTTTGTGTTTTTTGTTTGATTGTTTTGTTTTGTTTTTTGTTTTTTGGAAAATTTAATGTCTTGTCTTGTTACAGATTTGACTAGATACGTGTCACATTATGGGTATTGCTATTTAATATGTTCGTGTTAGAAACTCGTAAATTTTACATTTTGTTCCGCTTCACGCATATAATCATACTAACGCTTGGATCTATACATTTTTATCAAACACAGCTGTAACTAAGGTCAATTATTGAACAACTAGATACTTAAACAATAAATACTCCTCTAACAATTTATAACCGAGTTCGCTTACTACATTTTGTAGGACAAACGCGAATGTCGACACACTAGGCGCGGGCGTACAGCAAAGGGGTTAGGTAAAGTGCACGTGTCATGTAAAAATCCCCGTTAGCTACACGTTACCGTTACAGTCTCCGTCCGTAAGTGGATTCAGCTGTTGTGCTTAGCTCTCCTTCAGTGGCTCTATGGGTCATTCCTAGTGTTTATTCTTTGTTATCACCAGATAAGCGCTGTCACTTGCTTTCACTGAATATTTAGGAAGTCCTGCAACGCAACACCTTTGTATTTAATTTGTCAATAAAATAGGAAACTAAATTTGTCAACAAAAGACAATTTTACAAAATATACTCAAATGCAAAAGAAGTGTGCACTAAGGCTTTCGTCAACTGAAGTAGAGTATGTTTTCTGAAGCTGATTATTTTGTCTGAACGTATGCAAAATTTGTTACCAAAATTTAGTTCAGTTTATAACCAATTTAATGTGTTTCGATTATTTTCAAAATTTATACATTTTCGGGGATTCTTCGCTCTCCAAAGCCAACGGGGGTAAAAACGGAAGTTGTTAATCTCTTTCTTGTCAGATGATAAAAGAGCTGCCTGTTCCTCAAGCATTATTTTGTTTTAATATCACGTGTTACCACCTCTGCTATTTATTCAAGCATTGATATGGTAACGCTTAGGCCTAACGTAACAGTAGAATGACGCCAAGAGGATATTTTTTCCATTCTTGAATAGCGGTTGTCACCCGATGTTTGCTAGATCTATGGCGTACAGCAACTCGACAAGTTTACTGAAATTGCTGGTGCATTAATGAATATGTCACTGCTTTGGCACCCAAACGTTATGTTGACGTAAATAACGTTGTTACCCCGCCGTTGAAGCATTGTTAAGCTTCATTTTGCTGAGTTTCACTAAGTCGTGGCATTTTATTACAACATAGATTTGAAATCTAATGTGTTTTCCGCTTCACCAAAGGTATAAGAAAACTGACAAAACACGTTTTTGTAGATATGTACATTATCTATGGGTAGCACTATCGCTAGTTATCTTGACTGTACCCAGTTTTTATTGTAAAATTGAAGAACAACCAATAGTACATGCTTTAGCAAAGTATATTGCAAATTGTCGACGGATACCTCCGAAAAGACTGAGAATATTCAAATTTAAAAAGTGCACACTTTCTTTTGCGTTTGAGTATATATAGCATTTTTTAGTTTTGAATTTGTGTAATAATGTGTTTCTTTTTAAAATTAAATGTATGTTTTTACCTAGGACCAAATAAAGGTATTTTCAAATTATTCAAATTGTTTTCCGGATTCTTAAGGTAAATCGCCTCCGTTCAGATATAATTAACAAAAAAATATAATCAATGCAAACTAGTGATGAAAATATAACACTTATATTAGTTATAAATAAGACATGTTTTCAATATAAAAAGCCATCTTCCAAAAAATCCCAGCTACTTCATTTCTTTACCCTATCGGTGTGTTTGTGGATATGCATATGGACAACAAGGGAAAAACAAACAAACAATTCAAAGCAGTAAACGGTTTGTGGCCAAAACCATCACTGGGTATTTTTAAGCGGCAAGTTGTGCACGCACCTCACTTTCGAAAGGAAGATAATAATCAACCGCATGATAAGGCATGTTTATCATTTGGCTTAAAGTCGGTCGTTGGAACAGTATATTATATTGATATTTTGAGTCAGTACCTTTTGTAAATGAGCTGATCAAATGCATGCATTATGCTTATTAATCTATTTTGAAACAAAACATGAAGTTCAAATCAATCATATAGTAGTATTTTAAGTGAGCTTACCATTCTCACAATGGAAGTTTAAATCAGGTGGTGCATCATTATTTTCCTTTTTTTTTATATACTTAATGGCGTGAACCAATGTTTCGAGATTGATCCAATCTACACATGATACATAATATAACTATGTGTTTGTTTCTTTTTCACATTATTTCATCCACCGTTAAACATGATAAAGATTAAACGTTAACCTGCGGTAATCGAATACATATAAATCATCGGGTTTGTATATGTTGATGAATAATTCGGATTCTTGTGGTACTGTACATAATGTAATATTTCAGATTCTCTTGAATTAGGCTTAAACAATTAGAATGCAATTTTGGTGAAACAAAGAAAAGAAAGTGATTTTAAATATTTGCAGTTTAACGAGACAAAATTTAAATGCTGATCCGTTTAAGAATTTTCAACTGGGGAGTAACAAAATGTTATATAACCTATTTATAAAAACTCAAAAGAAAAAATACATAGTGTACATAGCTACATAAGTGTAGCAAAGGGGCAAGATGACCTGTGAACTGTTCCGCCTTCAAGTTCAAAAGAGTATGATTTATATAGCTTAATAAGAGGAAACGCACGTGGACAGTAAATATGGCAGATTAAATCATAGCATAGTTTTGACTATTAAGCCCAGTTGTCCAATATTGACAGGGATTTTTAAAATTTCCGGTACGTACGTTTAAGCATTCGTCAACTAAGTATACTGGAAAGAGATTCATATCTGACCTGTCATTCGAACACAAATGATAACGAAGTAATTATACTGATTATTCTAAATTCGAACCAGTCCTTTATTTATGAATAGTAAGCAAAACACCTGCACAGATAAACCCATGACATGCTGAGAACAATTATTACTAATTATCAAGGAAACAGACATAATATACCTCGTAAGCAAACAACAAAATATGGAAATTAAATAAATGTAAATATATTTCAGGCATGAGAACAATGAATGTCTTTCTAAAAATCTTGAAAATTTGATATAATTGTCAATCTGTCAAATTCTATCCAATCCTTTTTCTTTCTTCCGTAATTCCATGTCGATGGCATTAACAAATTTTGACGAAATCATGTCTGTATTTATCGTGGCTATGCACCTGTATCCTGTACCTTGTCTTCTGACTTCCTTAAAAAGTATATTTTACAAAATGAAACAAACAGAACATTCTCCTTATACATTACTGTAGCCATACTACACATGGAAACCGTTAGGACATCTCATATAAAGTTCAGTTTAAATACATTCTATGGTTTATGAACAAATGCCTTTTCTACTTGAATATACATTTACATATACAGGAAGTTTGTAAACAAAAGGAAATTTTTAAATTATTTGACCGCTAAATGCGCTCCTCTTCTTTTGCAAAATCTCACGCACGCGAAACGTCGCATAGTGGATGTTTGTGCTAAGCCATTTGAATATCCATTCATGCATAGAAGATGATGCATAAACGGAACAGGCATAAAAAAGTGTTTTCTATCATAGTGTTGCCTTCACCTTTGAACTTTGGACCTGAAATTTTCTTGCGACATTTTGTTATAGTGATAATCAGTACCAAGTAAGTTAGAAATCTGGCCTTGTCCTGAAAAGCATACGCGTACGCATACACCCGTACACACCAACGTAACCAAAAATGATAGATCTGAATCAGTTCAATGGAAAATTGACATAATATCATAATATCAATATTTAGTGTTGTATATAGTCTTTGTCCAAAACACATCATAAAATGTTAACACAATATTCCAAACATATCACGAAATGGATGTTAAGCATATTGCACATACATTTTTCCATTTTATGGTATACTTGATTATAATTTTTTGCAATGGTCGAACATCTAGAGAATATAAGATTTTTAAATCATTAATATCGTCCGTTGCTAATTTCAATTAAAGGCTATATGACGGTCATTCTTGGATAATATTCGATGGAATAGTAGGGCTTTAAACCTATGTGAAAGTTAAGAACTGCCGTTAAAATCTGATGAATTGATGCAATCTTTGCAAAAGACACACACATATTCCTTTCATTCCCTCCAAAAAAAATCTTCATTTAAATCAAAACACTAACAGTAGCAAATGTGCAAGTTTTGCAAGACATACTCCTTGTTTAAAATTGCTTTTTGCTCTTGTTATCAACTTTAGAAAATGAGATTTCTTTTTGAAACTATCTGAAAAAAAAAATCAGAAAAAGAAAGAACATCGTTTCCTTCCAAATATGCCTTAATTACGTCAAGCACCTTATATTACATACTTAACGCTAAATACCGTTTCTACAGCTGAATCCATTGATAAAATATTCATTCCGCCGATGTCCTACTTTATCTGAATATCAGTTTATTATTCTGTTCAACATTATTCAATATATGTTTAGCAGTATTAAATACCATTCTTTTACTTCAAAACAAATATTTTTGTACTATTAGCAATGAAGTACTTGCTGCTTAAGAAACTTAACAGGAGAAATTTATTGCAGTGTGCCATATTTGTGATCGGTCAGCTAACGGTTTGTCATAAGATATCGGTCACAAGCTCTGACCAGATTTTACCAGACCAGTTAATAAGAGCCAAGACTGGTGATGTCAGAATATACAAGTACAATGTTGATGCAGAGCATCAAGTCGGCTAATATTTTGAAGATTGAATTAGAAACAAAGGCTATTAAAGCTATAACTGCTATTGCGGTGCATTACATGCCTTTTAAAGGCTAAACAAAAAACAACATCGCATCCTTTATGAAAGTTACTCCAAAGCTGTTACCGTCTTACTATCTTAATCTGTTTTGTTTGTTTAAAAAAACCAAAAAAGCTATAAAAATAAATTTTCCATTTTATAGTTCTTTGACACAACCCACGCTAAGCCTCGTTCTGAAACCCACGCGCCAGCATCTTCAGGAATAAGAACGGAAACATTTCAACATATTATATTATATATCCTCTAATGAAAGGCCCGTAGTTTGAAAATAAAGTAAAAAAGAATCACGAATTTTATGGACTGTTTTGTCTCATATGGAAAACATATGACGACAAATTCAGGTCGTCTTTACGTATCTTTATAGAACATCACTTTCGCCTATACCTATTTTTCATGAAAATTCTATCATAAATTAACGACAAAAATGAAAAGAAAATAGGGGGTTGAATAGTTCCTAGTTAAATGCCAGTCAGGCGCGAAATTCATCCTTTACTAGTACAGACACAGAGAGATCTGACCAAAGGGACAGAGTGAGACAAAGCCCTCAAAACAGATAGAGATAACATTTTTATATATAGACGTGTCAGGCTAACTTAGCCTAGCTCTTTGCGAATAGACAGTCTGGTTCTTTAACGTCCCCGGTGTATAGCACCGATACATGCGAAGCCGTATTTCCTGGGAAGAACCAGTACAGGCCTCTAGTTAGGTGGGAGACACTCAAGAGCATCTCAGAAATTTCCAGTGCATGGACAGGGATGTGAACCCCAGACCTCTGGATTGATAGTCAAGTGTGTAACCACTAGACCACCGGCCCACCTATTTTGGTGCAAGAAAAATAATTTCACTCAAACACACAAACTGCAAAATCAGCCCAAAATGAAACCCCAAATTGCAGTGGTGGTGTTTGATCTAAGTTTCGATGAAAAATTATGAAAATGCTACCTAAATGTCAAGGATAGATCTGCCATGTGATTCTAGCAAAAATTACAAAGAAAATAAGGAAAATAGCTCTACAGAGCAAAAAAAAAAAAACAAATGAGGACTATCTGTATCCGTCATTATGCGACTACCATTTTTTTCTCGCGCCATTTTTCTTTTTAGTGTCTGTATGCCATGTTGAGTGTTCAAACATGAAAATTGTGAGAATGTATTCTAGCAGTGAAAAAGTGTAATCAAAGAACTCGTTCTACACGAATCTGCGCTAGAATTGGGAAAATTAGTATCTATTTAATATGGACTTCTTTCAACTACGCCACGGAAGCACATTTTTGACCAAATTACTGACCATATTCCTAGGCTACAGAGAAGAGACAGTCACAAATTATGCCCTCCGATTGTGTTACTTCCCTTAACTTACATGTGCTCATGTAGAAATTTGGTTTTTCGTCTGCAGTTGTATATTCTAACTATATGCAGCGCAAAGTAGACACATGTAAAGACTCAGAAAATCTCTGGCGGTCGTTAATTTATCTATAGGGATAAGTTCTTGATATATTTTTCCTATTTTCTTAAAATACTATCTTTTGAAATAATAAAAATCTAATGCAGTTTTCAGCTGCTAATTCCTTTATGTAAGCATAACTGTCTTCTATTTCTTTTATTTGCAATATCATTTTTTCATTGTCACATTTTAATAACTTCTTTATACCAGTGGCAAAATCATAAAGTGTATCAAATAGAGTCGCCGGTTCGACTAATAAAAAAAAATTCTAGAAAAAAAAACGAAAAAAAAAGATTATCTAGTGCCATGTTGTATACTACTATGGTGATTTGCTAACACAAGATGCAGCATTTTCACGGGTGAAAGAGCCATCAGTCTTATATGGAAAAAAAACAAAATCTATCATTTTATTCCATCCATTTTTGAAATGGTAATAACCAAATAATACCCGTTTGAAATCAACAGATAAATATTTTGTTCTTGTATTTGATTTATTTAGTAAAAATAAATTGCATACATCAACTTCATTTAGCCTTTACATTTCAAATTCAATAAAAATGATCATTCTGGTATCTCCCATTTACAGTGTTAATATTTATAATTATCAAATGATCAATCAGTCTTACCCATAAACCCTGTTTGAATTGTGTAAATTGTGCACACGGATGAATGTTAGCCTGACAAACAGTAGTTTTACCGTAATGATAACGATATGGTTCACTCGAATGAAGCGAGCTATACAATTGCGTTCCGAAGTAGTGCATACCAGTGTAATCGAACCTGATACAGTTGTAAAAGATTATATCTACTCAACGGAAATGGTTAACCTATATTTGTTCTCATTTTGAGTAAGGTATTTTCAGTTTACAATAATTACAAACATTCATTTCGAATATGCAGTTACCTGACTAATGCAAAAGCGACTCATCTGATATAACAAAGAATCTTTAATATTTTGGTTTTAATGCAATAACTTTAACTAGGGTTGCCAAACTGTCAAATGAAATTTAAAATACTCTTTTAATTACATTTCGAATTGATGTACAAAAAGATTATCATAGAAGGCATAATAATTCAAATGTCTATATATGTTATTAATAATTAAATATTCTGAAGCAGATTAAAATGAATCCTGTTGTAACTATCAATCAAAACGCGTTAAGTCAATTGGACTGCAAGACTTAAACAGTCATCTAATAATACATTTTACCGTTAAGCAATGCCAGTGTCGTGGAATATCAAAAATAAAAAAAGTCACTAGTTTATCTAATAACGCATTTATTTATACTTTTCTACGTTTCAGTATGTTAACATCGCCAGTGTCATGAAAGTGACAGTTTGGCTAAACAGTAGAATGAGCGTCAATCTTTCCCATTTGATAATCAAAAGAATATTATAATAAAACAAACATATAGACACAAAGTTTAAACAGAAGATATGTGTTGCGGTTTGCGTAGACTCCCTTTAGATATGGATGTGCACAAGTAATTAGAGGCTTAATTGCCTATATATTTGGTTTCTGAGAGGTCTCCTGAGAAGTACATGTTCAAGTTTTGCTCTCTAAAAGTCATTTTCATGACTTATTGTTGTGATATTTTCTTATACCGGTGCTTGAGGGCATGAGGGTATTGCACAATTCATTACCTCTCATGAACAGACTCAATCAAACCGATTTGTTGTTTTCTTGCACTCTATGCTTCCTTAAGATTTGTTCATAGTTTTAATAGATATGTTACTACAGTGTCTGTCTGTGTACCAAGCCATCTAAATGCTATTGGATAACAGGTTTCCTTGTTATATATAAACGGAAAGAAAAGTTTTACATACGAATTTGAGAAACGAGCAATTTACTTGAATTTCCTTAGATTGTGAAGAACTATTAGTAATAGAAACTATTTGTAAAAGCTTGTCATAATGATGTTGTAAGAAAATTAAGATAAATCCTGCTAGGAAGTAAGAACAAATTTAGTTAAGATATAGAATTTAATAAGATTCCTATTGTACAGAAGGGATGCGATTATTTAAAAATGACTTGTTAAGGCAACTGGAACAGTTACTTCAAAGTCGGCATTAATGTATGCATTTTGAAAGTTTTGTTTCTGGATTAGTCATTATTTACCAGATTTTCATTGCGCTCTTTTCGTACATAAAATAACGCCCAAATGCGCTGATAAACGTTCAAATGCGCTTGTAAACGTTCAAATGTGCTGATAAACGTTCAAAAGCGCTGGTAAACGTTCAAATGCGCTGGTAAACGTTCGAAAGCGTTTGGAAGATTAAAAATATCCATTATTACAAGACTTTGCAAATAGGGCGTATTATAAGTTTTCGTTTATCGTCGAAAGATTTATTTCAGAGCTTATGTTAAATCGAAATTGTAGTAACGTACTTGCTCATCTTGTAGCAGTTAGAGGAAACAAAGTTTTAAAAGTAATGCAAATTGAGAAACGTAATTCGCAGTATCTTTATAATTCTAATGGGATGTTTACAAAGATATTAGCGTCACTTGCGCTACACTGTAGACAAAGTATGGACATGTGTTAACATAGGTTTTATTGTTTTTGTTTCTTTATTATTAACAACGAAATGAAAAAAAAATTGATTGATGAAAAGCTGAATATGACTGTGTAAAATGTTAATACATCTGGCGCCAATGTTAGATTACTTTAAAATTGAATATATGTCCTGTTCTGATCAACCCGCGCTGGAGGACGTGGACAGTAGCTTTAATTTCCACTACCGTCGATGAACAGGCTCATGAAATGAAATAAAAAAATATACCAGAACAGGTTCTGTTATTATGAACGATGTCTAAGCACGACCATAAGAACTGCTATATTTTCCTGATAATTAAACAATAAATTTACGATGCACTACAATATCACTGTATAAAGACTTCGTTTATTTCAATTAAATGAAAATAGTAGAAATTTGATATCCCGATTCAGTAACAGTATAAGAATTCTACAAACAAACCAAGTTTGGTGTGATTCCGACCTGTAGTTTCTAAACAGAAGATGTTTAAATGAAAGTATTTACAAACTATTGTGAAAATAATCGGTAAGAGTAAATTCTTGAGTCCATCTTCATATCACAATGGTTGCACTCAAATGGGTATATTGAAATCTTTAATTTGTTTTGTTTCAATAAATCTATGAAAGTGACAGCCTTTAGTTATCTCTGGGTAAGACTATAATTTTTGCATTCTAGTGTACATGTAAGATGACATTTGTTGCAACTTTTTTTGCTCTGCAGGTGTGCTTTTATCCAGTCTACAACTTTTTTCATGTAAAATACTCTCCACTGGGACTTGAACCCAGACCTCTTCCTACATAATATAAGAAGCATTCTTACATTAAACTATGAAGAGGAAAACTAAATGATATGTTGTAGAATTTTAAAATACAATACTTTACCGTATTTATCTAAAATCAGACTAAATTCATCTACATTGTAATGACAATGTGTAAATGTATGGTTATAACTATTTTCCTTCAACCATTTTATTTTAAATGAGAATATTTGATCAGTTTAGAAATATAGATTCTGCTTCAGCACAAATTCAAGTTTTTTCAACTTTAAAACTTTTTTTCAAATAACCTGTCTGTTTTATATATTTAAGCATTCTGAAGACTTAGAAATTGAATTTAAAGGCACTGCCCTCCAGATTTGGCTAAAAATAATATCTCTTTCAAATTGAAGTTTGATCATATTATGAACATTATAATATGATTTTTTTGTTTTTAAAATATTTTGAAAATTCCTTATCAAGATAAAAAGATGACCGCGTCGGGGATCGAACCCCGTCCGCCGTGGCAATAAAGACATTTTCCTTCATCGTAACAAATATCGTTATTGCTGAAGTAGTGAAAAGAATAAAGAAATCGAAATATAGATATTTTTAAATCGAGACAGTTTACCTGGAGTAAAACTGTTACAAACGCTTTCCGATTTTCGTCGTAAAATGAAGTAAATAAAGCAATTTCTCATGTGTTTTCGTAATATAAAGTTTGTCAGTTATTAAGTTTTTAAGCCTTCTTAAGAAATAAAGCATCTATTTTAAGATATCTAAACATATTTTTGTTGTTGTTGTCGAACGATTTGGAGGCATTCCGCTTTAATAGTTTCAGCCTGTAATTATTTACGATACGTAGAACAAAACTAATTACCACTAGTGGGAATGGAACTAAGTTGACATGCACTGCACATGTCGTTTTTCAGGAAGTTGCATATAACGCTTCTTCTGCTTTGCACAAATTTTACCATTTCTCGACTTAGCAATTCTTTGTTAAGATTTTTTTATCTATGTTGGAATCTTAGCTGCTTGTAGAAGTTTTAAGTTCTAGATGGCACAAACATGTTCCCTCTGAAGACCCGACACTAAATTGAACGAATAGGTTTTTATTCACCATTACCTACGTAGTTCCTGGCATTTTCTACTTAGTTGTTCCTAAGTCAGTGGAAGTACTTATTTTGTCCATCGTACAAATTCTTTCCATATAGGAGCTCTTATTCCGTTGTTTATTTGACTTTTTATTCTATGGATAAGTTAACCGGGCGTATGTAGTTTCTATGTCCTACTTAATGCTTTCTACAAATTCATCTGCTAGATATTAGTTTAAGAAAAGTATCTAAGTACATACAAATTCTAAAATTGATGAATTGCTTTGCAATCGACAAAAATTGAAAAACATTCAGTAGCTGACGTTATATTTACTTATTTCAAATTCATAGTCTAAACTTTAATGACTTATTTTATCTGATCAATTGTTACTATTTATGAAAAAGTTTTTCATAAACACTTTATAGAAAGACATATCATATCTTGTAGTATTTTTCATGTGCATTAATTTACTTGCATCACAACGATTGCGTATTCAAACACAATCTAGTATAGTTAATACAAATATATGAAGACAAAAAAACATACCATATTTATTTTTCCGTATTCCGCTTTGACGTGAAATGATTTAAAATACCTTCTTTCAAAAGCATCTGCTCAGTGAATATGCTTGGCGATGCGTGATGGTTTATCAAACATTGCTGTTAATGGCTGCGGTTACCGTCTGTTTAAAACAAAGAAAACTGTTAAATGATAATTAAAAACAAAAGTTCGAATGTAACTGTGTTACTTGGAGAGATTACTATATCCTTTTTCTCTCGATATTTGTGTAAGTGAAAGGAGCGTATTATTAGCTGAGACATAAAATGCACTCAACATTTTGTTCTAAATGCACTCAACATTTTGATAGTGACCTTTAATGAATGACTACATGTTTACACATGAACTGGATCTCAAACCGAAGAAACACAACATTCACGTGAATGTGTCATAGCTACCTATGCTTTAAACACGCCTATATTGCAACCGTTGGCTGATGAACAACGCTGATGTTCCTGATTGACTGCGATTTATGAGTGTTATGTATGGTTAGACTGATTATCTCCAAAGTTACTCATTATGTCACGATCTGGTCATATTCAGACCTGATTTGTTATGACATGTTTCCCTAGTTGCAACCATGGAACTTGTGTTTGTGTTCTAACAACAAGCTATAGAAACCGCTGGGCAAGAGGGTATAAAAACGGAACGGCATCTGAATGAGGACCACAAACCCTTCTACTCTTTCCAGGACTCGATTGTTGTGCGGAATTGAAAATGAAGATTTTTATTTCAGTTGCTTTGTTGGCATTTGCCGGTCTCTTCCAGGAAGGGGGTAAGCAAGTTTATGTTATATACTAAAAGTAATTGAATGCATTTTGAAACATAATTTAATACAAAATTAAGACGTGTGATTTCTTAACCAAACGGACTTCATAATTAATTTTGTTTGAGCCTCTTTCTTTCGATAAAAGACAAACTAAGCATATCTATAATAAACGGAATGATCTTTTCAATGCATTTTGATATAATAAAAACAAAATAATGCCGTCAACGATCACCCTTGCCTAAAGATGATTTTCCTTATATTGTATTTGTAAATCGGTAAAAGGGGATTAAGCTCAAGCGCAAACAAATAACTCTACTGATCCCGTTTCACGAAGCCTACTTCGGACAAAATTAGAAAATATGTGTAAGAAGTTTTTTAAACTTTTTCCGCTATTGGAATATTCTTAAAATCTAAGCAGTACAAACATATAATAGTGACGTCAAAGTATAGAAAAAATGACATCTTTTAAAATGGTACTAGTAATTCCTATAGAGGAAATGTGTTTTAAAAGTTCATATCGAGGAAAGAACTTAGAATAAACTTAACAAACTTTTGTGAAAATAATTTTGGGACAATTGCTCTGCGTTTTCAAGTTTCTGGCATAACTCATGTAAAATAATGTTGTTTTTGTTCTTACTGTAAGTATGATAGATTTACTATTTTAACAGTTATTTCAAGTTACTCTCAATTGATTGAAAAGGGCAGTCTGTTTTACTTTGTGGCCACAACTGTTTATGTTTCGGACTCTAATTTGAAATATGTTATGTTAATGTCGACGCCCGGAATGTTTTGAAACAGACTTGTCTCATTATTTAAAACATAACATATATATTTATGTGCATTTCTCGTTTGATATGGCTTCTCTCACACCCGGAAATCAATAAGTATTTAAAAGACAATTTGTTAAATATTCTCTTGTTAGCTACAAATGTCTCTTTCTTGATAACGTTGTTTTCGTTTTATCACATGTTTGATCTTCAAAATAATCATAAATATGGATTATTTCATTAAAAATAGTAATTTTCAGCTTTTCTGGTAAGATTTATACCATGACCAAACGTGTCTGTGTATTTTTGTGTACATAATGTTTTACACAATTTATGTATTTTCCAATAAAGTCATTAATGAATCCAGGCAGCATGTTTTATTAAGAAATAACACTATCATGTTACGGTGGTGTTGTAAGGAAGCATGATGCCAAGGAGGAACGAATGGAACTGAACAAAATGGTAGAACAAAACCTAACTACAGCCTAACTAATGAAAGGAGTCAAGTACTGATGAACATTGGCTGCGCTGCGGCCGACATATCACTGATATTAACATTAACGGTCAAATAAATTTATTTTGCAAACATGATAATGTACCAGCCTGAGGACACTTTAGTCATTTTAACTTTGCTTTTTAGTAGGCTTTTTATGTGATAAGTCGAGGCAAATCTAATAAAGATTCCGAGGAATTCTATAATGATATGTATCGTTATCTTAACGTAAGCGTGTTTTAACAGAAACAAGCGTATTATAATCAATCATTAAATTTTTAAACATGTTTTACTAAATGTCACCGGTTGATTATTCTCAGACAATAATGCATTTTTACGTGAAGCTATGTAGTTTAGTTGAGCTTTGGAACTGAATTCTTGCTGATGTTTATCATAGTTAAAAACTTTCCTGAATTTTAGGTATCAATATATTTCCGCTACTCTTCGCGGTATGTATTTACGTATGTACCTTAATTGAGTGATGTTTTACGAGAAGAAAATGCTGATGCAATGTTACTAGTAAAAACATAAATTTTGCTAAACAGACCTATTTTTAAAATTAATATTAAATGATTATACAGATTACCATTTGGTATAGGATAAATCTTCTTAGCATTTGGAGGAGTTTGGAATGCGATCCAAGATGTTGCATTGTTCATCTCAGTATATGTTGAGAAGTTTAAGTTTGATAAGTTTAAGTTTGATACGTTTATTTCAAATATTCCATTTGGCCAAAAGGCCCATGAGGATTTACAATTAATATAATGGCGAGACAAATAATACATTGATACAAACATTTAAACGGAGAAGGTTGTATGGTACTATATCACTATACATATACACTTATGTATTAAATTGTTTCGTGAAGATTTACTGAATTACAGAAACAGCATAACACCTTAATTAGCAGCTGGTGTTACGTAGTATACCATGTTTACAAGAAACTATTGTCAAATGATTATTCAACTAGTTCAAATAATTATCACAATGCGTATGTCAAAAACGACAACGATTAAGACGATTTTATCTTAATCACAAACGTTAATCATGTCGAAACGAAGCACAAGAACAACGTTTGGAATCCGTGTAATATACGTTTTGAATACGATATTTTAGGTAACTTAAGGAGGTAGGTTACCTTGATATTTGTAAGTGCGCATGTCCAACCGGAAGCTAACGTGACGATTTACGGCGACGTTTACGACAAACTAAATGTGTTTGTATATCCATTCATCTGGAAATAAAACTTCAACCTGCCTCCGATCTCATGTTTAATGGTTTAATAATGCAGATATAATGAATGAATTGCCGCAAAAACGCTTCAAAACATTGTTGCCTTAAAATGACGTCATTGACGTCATGACGTTACGTGTCAGTTACCGCGCAAAATTAATAACTTTCATTTTGAAAGTACGTTATTCTGTGCTTTTTCTTTATTTGAACTATTTTTAAACAGCCATTATTTGCTGAAATACTTTTTATTAATCTTTTGCTCTGAAAAATGATCAATATTTTGCTTCTTTTATGTAATTATATTGAAATGTTATGCGGAATGTAAGAAAATGGATGATGGTAACTGATGTGATTGGGAATATAGTTGGCTGAAAGTTAACTTATTACGGTCATTTACAAATAAAAATTGGGCAGTTTGATTTGTTATACCTGTTTCCCAGTTTCCGTTGATAATTTGTTACTTAAATACTAAAACTAAGCTCTAAAATTGTTCAAATTTCAGTAAAAAATTGTGGTGTCTTGAATTAAATTGATGTTACCATGGAAACGAGGCCCGTGACCTATATGTCTAATTGTAAAATTCAAA
The DNA here is from genome assembly GCF_021730395.1 of Mercenaria mercenaria. Classification (NCBI taxonomy): domain Eukaryota; kingdom Metazoa; phylum Mollusca; class Bivalvia; order Venerida; family Veneridae; genus Mercenaria; species Mercenaria mercenaria. The sequence continues at coordinate 45,307,198 of NC_069378.1, forward strand.
AGCGTTGACACTGGTCTATTTAAGGAACACAGCTTCGGCTTTTTATTTTCATTTCAACAATATCCATGAGAATAATAGCAGCATGCAGAACGGTTTTTCAATAAAAATGTCAAACGACGGGCACTGCTGTAAGTATTTTAAGCTGTGAAATTTGTTAAATTAACTGCAATTCATACGAAAATATTACTAACGTTAGAAATAAGATGTTTTAAAGCTACATTAAGAAGAAAGATAATTTTATATAATATTTTTTTATAAGAAATTACGACAAAAAGCAACATACAAGCTATTTTAAACATATCTGTTGCCATGGTTACTCTAAACTTTAAGAAAAACATAGTACTATGTAAAGTTCTTGGTATTTTGCTAATCATATTACCCAAATATTCCATGTTGGTCAATAACAGAATGGCACTGAAGCCGTCGAAAAACCCGTTTTCATACATAATTGTTGAAAAATGAGAGAAAATCCGTTACCATGGAAACACGAGCCCCGCGACATATACATTTTAAGCTTTTATTAGAAAGCTAATGCGCATACTAGTAAAACTATTAATTATGCAGACTTCTACGGATAACAAAGAAACCAAAATACACTGAAAAGTGTTAAATATCCGTATTTTCCTTCTTCTTTCTATATAAAATACCTTAAGAGGGTCATGTACTTCAAACCTGGATAAAAATTGTACTTGAAGGGACAGAGATAAATGGAACTGAGATTGTATAAGTTAAAACATTAAATTACACGAAATACAAAAAATCACTGCGGTTCAACTAATTTGAATTTACCCTGGTAACAAGGTAACCTACCTCCTTAATACAATAGTATGCCATGTAACATTGCATGTAATATGTTACAATAACATTATAATTAAAGTGGAATATTATTCTACGGACAAGACATAGAATTATAAATATGCCATCTCATGTTAACCATCATATCGTAATCACTGGTTATAGACTATGTAAAACTGGTTTTTGACAAATAAACAGTTAGAAATCGATATATGGTAAATATACAGTCAGAAACATTGACAGACATAAATATAAAGGTCATAATAACGTTAAGGTTGAATCAGTTTAACATAATTGTAAAATTTGGTAAGAGCATATTGTTTGGAAAATGAAAACAACAGCAAAATAACAACATTAACAATAATCTATAATAAATGTTCAAGTGAAACGCAAGAGCGGGTTAACATAATAACAACAGCAAAATAACAACATTAACAATAATCTATAATAAATGTTCAAGTGAAACGCAAGAGCGGGTTAACATAATAGCTAGTTACGCACAGTGATATTACAATATGCAAATTCTGTAATTGCAGAGGGAATTTAATATATTTATAACTTTTTCATAATTTGAATATTGGTGTTTTCCCATACCAATTAAAAATAAGCTCAGAGGTAAAGCATGCCGTTTATGTTCATCAGGTCATTTGCCGTTTGGGTTCGAAACTCAGCAACGGCAGTTAATTTTCATTTTATTTTGCATAAAAAGTAAATGCCTTCTCTATGATACAACGACAGAAGTTATCTGAAGCGGATATTGCAAATGAGAAATGTTTAGCAGCATATCAAAGATGATATTAGTTATATGCATAGACTAAATATATATTAAACGGAAAGAGAATAATGCACACATGTTACATAACATATATGTGTATACTAACCATCAAAGAAAGAAACGAAGAATATGGGAATAGAATTGAAAACGGGTAGGAAATACCAAAAAGGAAAATTGCCTGAAAAAAAATCGTCGTGAGAATTAAAACCTATACAAAACATGACGGTTTGTATTTGGCATCTGCAATTTACTGGACTGAGCTATTTTGTTATGTACATTGTACTTACTGGACAGTTACAATGAAACAAATACCGATTATGAATTGCCAAGTATTGCACAAGCAATGAGCATTGTTATCTAATCTATTACAGTTAGATTTTATATTTAGGGTTTTCTACATGTACATTTACAGTTAATATATAAAGATTAAACAGATTAGCGAAAGATAAGCACAGTATATATCTATTATACTCTTCCAGTTAATCAAACAAACATATAAACATTTCTTTTAATGCAACGTAGATGTCTTTTTTTTTAACTTTTTTGCTGAATAATTTAGAATGAATGTTTCTTTTTTTTTTCTTTTTTTTTTTCGCATATATATTCTTAAATTTATCTTTAAAACTTCATATTTTCCTACTACGTACATTTAAGTGACTTTCGTTTATAATGGCGTTTGTTTTTCGTTACTTCAAAGGTAGTACAATGGTTTGAAATATAACTCGTAAAAGTATTTTATAATATACGAAAAAACGCTTATTCCATCCTTTGACATAGAAAAACTCATGCACTTTTGTCCGATGGAATTTGTCATAAGATTTTTTGCAAACTGTTGCATTGTAAATTGCATAACATAAATACTAAGACTTGCTTTAGAGACAAACTTTACATGGATTGGTATAATGTTACAGATGCACAGATTACAGGATGGACAGTTCCAAGTATTACAGGCGCCGCAACTGGAACAGGAGCAGCACCAATTTCATTTCCCGAGAATCAAGCTGTGGGTGCAACTTCAACTTCATTTACAGCCACTCCAACTGGTCCCGATACAATTGCGTCCTACACTCTGTTGACTGCTGGTACTCCTTTCTCGGTAACATCTGCTTCTGGTCTCATCACTCTAGATAGTGCACTTGATTTTGAAACGACAGCCAGCTACACAGTTGAAGTTCAGTAAGTTTCATGTATCTTTTACATAATTTTCAGTAAAAAACACAACCGCCTATAAGTAGGTTTGTAAATGATTGAATAAAATCCAGATGCAAATATACTCTTTGTTGGGAAATAATATTAACGTTTTGCTAAATAGATGAAATATGCTATTAACTTTCAAGTTAGCGATTTGAAATCATAGCCAACGGTTTCAAATCTGTTTTGAAAATAGATTGGCTTTACTGAAAATTTGTCTCAGGTTATAACTGTATTAGAATAAGTCGTGTATCTATATTTATCCTTACCACTATGCGTTTATCAGGGCGATATCTGTCTGCCCTGTAAATACGACTGACGGACTACTTTTTGAAGTATATGTACTATAGGCAGTGTAAACTTGATCCAGATATCGAAGCTCAAGCATTTTATCATTTTATGAGGACTTCCACGTTAAAATATATATATATATATAGTGTGCTCTATCCTAATATACCTCAATACGAAATGGTAAGGTGACGGGTTTTAAGTCTGGGTGAATCGACCTTGACTTGTCACATTTTCACACAAGAAATTTAGACATATAACCAGATTTAAGCAGTCGTTAATTGCAATTACTAGATACAAACTATTCATGGTGGAAGGAATTTCATTAACTTCATATGAAGTATTTAAGGTAGAGATTGTGGGCATTTGAATTCATGTCAAGCGTGGTTTTTTGGCTGTACTTTATCCGAGTCAAAACCACTTTGCTTGTTTTGTACACGAATGCCCTGTTAGCACCTTTGATTTAAAATACACAAAAGGCAAAGTATGTGGTAAGGAATAAAGTTTAGTTCTATGAAATCGTGTGTAACTGCATCAAGCAATGGCGTAGGAATTTACAATTGAGTAAAAATCTGTGTTAATTATTTTTGTATTGAGAAACATTTTTTAAAACAAATGTTATATACAGATTTAATTGACTGCAAGGTAGATAGTATATGGTTACTGTCTTTGTTTATTTTAGTTTATCCGCCTCGACTCCAGAAAGTTTATCCCTCTCAACAAGCCTTGGGGTGAATAAACTGTTCTCCAACTTGGCGGATAAACTTAAGTTAACAAAGACAGTTACCTAATACTCTATATATGTAGCTGATGTGGGTTTGAGCCTCACTCGGGACGTCGAATTCTTCATGTGAGACAGCCATCCAGCTGGCTTACGGAAGGTCGTTGGTTCTACCCAGGTACCTGCTCGTGATATAATGATTCACGGAGGGGCACCTAGTTTCTTCCTCCACCATCAAAGCTGGAAAGTCGTCATATGACTTATAATTGTGTAGGCGCGACGTTAAAACCAGCAAAAAATGAATATGTAGTCGAATAAATAATCTAATTTATTATTCCAGAGCAGTTGATAGCAACGGAACACCAAATACTGGAACTGCAACTGTAACAATATCCGTCACGGACGTGAACGAGGCCCCAACATTTAGTGCTGCATCAATGTTAGCTTGCGTTGCTGACGGTTCCACAGCAGGTTTGCTTTTAATGAAATATGAATCATATGAATCGATAGATATATCATATTGTATAGTCTTTGCCAAAATTATATTTCAGATGTAACTTACACATAAGAAATACTAAAAAAGGTGCTCTAATATTTTACTGAACATTCGTTTTTAGTCATGAATTATAAATATCAAATGTTGAAGTGTAAATGTATACAGTTGCAGAAACGCTTTTAGTTTGCAATTGGGAAAGGTGATTAATGTTGTGAAATGGTTGAATTTCCTCTAATGTTTCCTTACAGCCTATGTAATTTATATTTCATATTCCTTTATATGCATATATGCATCGGGTCTCTTTCTCCATCATAAAAGCCAAAGATTTAGATTATTGACATAAAACCAAACATAACAATTTAGATATATAAGTGTCTAAACTTTGCGGAAGTGTGAAAATACTATCAAGTACCATTAGTAGAATGTAGCAATTTGCATAAACTGTAAGAATCAGTTAGACGATGTCTTTTGAATAGATATCGTTTCATTTTAAATATTATCATTTCAGGTCAGTCTGTGAGTACTCTAACAGCCACTGATCAGGATACAGGAGACACCATAACTTACAGCATTAATTGTAAATATATAAATATTTGAACAAGCTTTAAGGTAGTTCTGCACGTTTGATAAACCGGAAGTGATGGCGTAACGTCATTTATCCGGAAAACGTGGAATAAAGCCTGGATTCGGCATACGGAAATGAAAATCATTTTATGAATTAATAGCAACCTATGAGTAAATTTATTACAATGTCACTGTTACTGTCTTTCTAAAGTTAAAATATGATATTAAAATATCTGACACGTTAAAAATGCAAATTAATGTCTTAAAATTAGCGTGAAATGTGCGGTTCACTTTAATCATCGTCAAATAACTCAAAATCAAGCACACGGACCTATACATTTTATTTCACCAAATTATAGGCAATATGTTTATTTAAAACTGTGGGAAGTTTCATTAAATTCTACATTGTAGAAATATTTTTGTCCGCGAAAATGTTATGAAAGTTATGATTTTCCCATAGACTTCCATTATGAAAACTTGCGTGAGGTCTATTTTTTTCAAATCGGTCTAGCAAAATATCAAGCACACGACCCTATCTTTTTTATTTGCTGAATTTTCTAGGTATATTCTGAAGTTTTGAAAAATCAGAGTTTAATCAAATTCTACATTGTAGAAAAAAATTCGATCGAAAAGTGCAGAACTACCTTAAACCTAATGTTGTCTTTGTTTGGTTTCACGTATTATCGACACAACAATAGGTCAGCTTTCCAGTTTTTCAGCTCTTGATGCTAGAGAAAGATCACCGCTGTCAGCCTTCTGTAAACCAGCTGGAATTCTTTCGTTATATGTAAGAATTCTACATCCGAGCTTTACATTCGAACCCACAGTGTGTGTGTGGGTGTGGGAGGGGATGTGAGTGATTCAAAGTCAACGCTCTTAACCACTCGGCCACGGAGACTCCGTTATCACTAAATTCGATTATATGTTGTAATATAAGATTAATGATCACAATACGGCTATGCAAATCTCTGCTGTTGTGAGAGCACTCTGTTATTATATCTCTACGTTGTTAATTTTAATTAAAATGAACTTCTTGAAGGCATCGCATATTGTTAATCTAATAAATATGTTGTTATGTAAGTTCAATATATAGTTTTATGCATTGTTGTAGTCTTGCTCTTAGTCTAGATATAATGATTATTGTAATTTTATAGCATGACCTTTCAGCTGAAGAATCGGGCAATTATGACTATATTTTTATTGGTGATGATACGATCGAGTAATCGTCACTAACAGTGTCGAGACGCCGACAATATAAAACGGCCGGACTCATCCTACGAATACGTTCGGTGCTGCTTTCTGTTTGCGACTTATATCCATACTTCCACCGTTGCGTCAGTTAATCAACCATTTCCAGGTTAATACATGTACATAACCACATCTATATAAGCTTCGTTTACCCGACAAATTATTTACCACAGGAAATATATACCGTTGCTATTTAAACTGTTGTCATTAATTTAGCCCAAATTAAACCGGTTATGTGGTATTTACCTAAATATAGTTACGGTCGTTCATGCTCTCGGATGTAAGAATACTTGGCTGACGTGTCGATTTTCTGTAAAAAAAAAACTCACGTTGGAAAATGCAAGTAAAATTAAAAAAGCGTCGTGTTTCAATATATCACGTACGAGATTAACACATGGCATTATGCTTATGATCAGGCAAATTAGAAAGAACGTCACCAATTGAAAATTTATTTCTTCCAAAGTCAAGTCAATCAAATTTAGAAATTATACTAATTGCGCAAGTATTTTTAGTGCTGATTTTAATGTTGAGTCCCTATGATCTAGGGTTCGTGTCAGATGTTGCGACGTCCGGTATTTTTGCTGTTGAGACAAGTTTATTTGTTTTGCAAGAAACCCCGCATGGTGGTGAATATTATGATTATGATAATCGTCTATCAAATGATGAATAGACACACCTGCCTACATTGTTTCTATTTTGGAAGAAAATGCCACTGTGGGGAATATTTTTATAATATCTTAAAATATAATATTGAATATACAAATGTATTTTGGTCTAAAATGTTAATGTATGTTAATAATTTACAAAGTCATCTGACCTAGCCTGATTAACAATATACTGATTTTCATTACAATACAGATAAATTATTCAATAATTTAGAAGCTATATAGTTTAAAACAAAGGACAGACTTTTGAATATACAGGCCAAAAAATCACTATTTATTCCACTATTCTTTTTTTTTTTTTTTTTTTTTGGTTGGATTTAACGTCGCACCGACACATGATATGTCATATGGCGACTTTCCACTGTTCTTGGAAATACCATTGTATTATTCTAAATGCAAAATATGTTAAAGCATTTTTCAACTCATTCGTTTAGTATGAATAATGGTGATGTAATTATGTATTGTAAAGCGTATTAATGACATCAGGAAAAATGTATATATCAACTGTAAGAATATGCTTCCTATCATTTTTCGATTGTGAATTGAAACGCCTTTTTCCGATTAGAATCAGTTATCAATTATGTTGAGAGTCGATTTCGAAACATTTGTTGTCATTTTAGCAAGACAAAATTAATGATCAAACATGACCATAGTTTTTATCATTTCGGCTCTTTTATCATTTCAACTTTAGACAGGAACAACTATCACCTTATTTTTATCATTTCAGCTATAGACAGGAACAACTATCACCTTAACTTATATCATTTCAGCTGCAGACAGAGCAATCATGACCATTTATTTTACCATTCCACCTTGCGGACGGCGCAGCAATGACCATAATCTTTATCATTTCAGCTGGAGACTCGAACAGCCACTTCACATTTTCTGGAGCCGAACTTCAAGTCAATACAGGAGTTACTCTTGACATGTCAACCACAGCAAGCTACGCTCTTGTTATTCGTGCCACCGACAATGATGGGACACCTCTGTTTGGATCTACAACTCTTACTGTAACAGTGGGTAATTGCAGCAACAGCGCAACAGCTCTTGTTATAAGTATCATGATGACTCTTATGACTCTGGTTGTGTCATTATATTAAGATACAAGCTCATCCAAAAGTTCTAATTCAAAGTACTTTCCTAATTTTATACTTAATATCACCAAGAGTACGTTTTTCTTGTAGTCCAAGTTAGATAAACATTTTTTTAAATCTGAACGTTAAACAAGACTCCCTAAAGGAAATTTATGTTAAAATAAGAAGGAATTTGATTGATTTATTTATTTCAAAATACAATGTATCAATACAATATGGCAAATTATCATATACATACAACAAATAATAAAACAAATCTGTATGAAGGAAAATATATTCACTCAACACTTTTAAGTTTATTTTCGTTTTACGCTTGTCCGTAAAAATCTGCATAGTATATAAATTTATTAGTAATATATGCATTAGACTTCTAATATTAATTAAAATATACATTCTGTTTCTACGGTAATGTATTTCTTTCAGTTTTAGAGTATATTTAGTACATTTTATTAACTAAATTAAGTAGGACTTACACACATTCAGATTTCACCGAATCCCATATAACAGCTGCCTTTAGCATAAAGCGTTTCCAGTCTTTCCCACCAGAATGATGTTGGCGTCATAAACATATAGTTCCGTTTTTAAAAGTAAAAACTATCGCCGATTTCAGTGTATTGATGCAGCTTACGAGCACAAAGTAATAAGGTCCTAATTTTCAAATTCTTGATCTATAATAGGTCTATAGCTTATAAGTAGTAATGGTACTCATTGAAATTGTAACGATACATATTTATTAAAAATATAAAGTACCTTTGTTGTAATTTTGAAATGAAAATAGAATTAGTTATCATTGATCTAATATGATTTTTTACTATTTATCAGTACTCTAGGTGAGATGACTGTTTTACCCTGGATGCAATTACTTTGCACACTAATACCTAAGCAAGATATAAATTTAAATAGCTGCAGAATTATATAAAATATTGAGTAACGTACATATGACTTAAATGAGAGTTTATTAACATAAATACCACAATAATTAATGTAATTTCATATTTAAATTGGAGTTTATCTACAAAAAATTAGCCTGTATGCCTGTCTTGCTATTACAAAAAATGTTATCAACTTGAATCAAAAATGAATAGGTGTCCAGTCGTATATGTCTACTCCCTCTAGTACCACGTGTGATGTGTGTTTGTGTGAAGCATTTTAGTGTTTAAGAAATGATGACAATAATGAGACAGTACCGTGTCGATGCTTGTGTCATTTCTTGTATTATTCTCAATAGATTGTATTGCCGAAAATACCTTTATTCAATTTCAAATGTAAGTAATAGATCACCTCAATTGTTGGTAAAACTGTTCTGTGGTAAATAAAGTTTTCATGTACAAGAAATGAAAAGTGGTTGAAACTGATGTCATAATGATAAGCTAATGATTGATATACGTACAAGAGATCAGTGTAAAAACTTAGGTTTTTCCACAAATCGTTATTTCCTTGTGTTTAGCATGTAACAATTGTTTTTGCCTGTCTATAAAATAAAGCAATACAAAACATATTGCCATTTTGTGTTAGCTGCCTTGGCCTTTTCCTGGACCAATTTGTATTTCGTTCCATAGCTTTGTTGATGAGATCATAGTTTGATCTACCATTAGCTGTTGCCTTTCTACTTACTTGTATTCCTTCGATAATTGAGTTGATGAAACTCTTGTAAAATGATTGGTCATTTGTCAAGTTGAAGCTTCTTCCAAAACGCTTTACCGTAATGATATTGAGAGAAAACTAAATCGATCAATGTAAAGACGTTTGCACTTGCGAAACAGGTAAATCTGTTTCTTTAAAATTGTGTGTTCTTTTACCTTCGACAATAGTTACTTACAATATACTAGTATATCATACACACACATATTTAGTTTATGTCCAGTTCTGGTAAAATATATAGAATAGGATATAAGGTAGTTCTGCACGTTTGATAAACCGGAAGTGATGGCGTAACGGAAATGAAAATCATTTTATGAATTAATGGCAAGCTGTGAATAGATTTATTACAATGGTACTGTTACTATCTTTCTTAAGTTAAATATTATATCAAAACATCTGATACCTTATAATAAATTATTCAAAATAATGTCTTAAAATTAGCGTGAAATGTACGGTTCACATTAATTATGGTCAAGTATCTCGAAAATAAGCACAAGGACCTATACATTTTATTTCACCACATTATAGGCCACATGTAAATTTACAACTGTGAGAAGTTTCACTAAAATCTACTTTGTAGAAAAAATTCTATTCTCGAAAATGTTATGGAAATGATGATTTTCCTATAGGGTCCCATTATGAAAACTAGCGTGAGGTCCAATTTTTTCCAATCGGTCTAGCAAAAAATTATGCACACGACTCTATCATTTTTATTTGCTAAATTTTCTAAGTACATTCTAAAGATTTTAAATATCAGAGTTTAATCAAATTCTATATTGTAGAAAAAATTTCGATTCGAACGTGCAGAACTACCTTAATATGACTCTATGTATCGTTGAAAATATGCATTTAATCAACTTGAATATTTGAAGTAGCTTCATTTTATAATACATTTCATCACCTTAGATTAAATTGTAGACATAAACGTTGATTGATTGATTGCACATTTTAACAACGCATTTTCACAATTTCAAAATTATGCCGTGCATAGTTTTTGTTACAACGTTATCTTTGATCAATCTCTGCATGTAAATCGTTTCTCACATTTAATTAGGAGTGCTCCACTACAATCTGTACGTTAACTTACGAGGTAATATGCCTTGCATAAATGCACTTCCCCGAACCCTGTGCTTTAATGTCAGGTGACGAACAGGTATGCAAACGGTACAATATTCGCAATTGCATGATCTGTTTAACTTGAATATGAAGTATGACGTTATGAATTTCACGATATAACATTTCAGGATTACAGTCAACAAACGTAAAACTATGATTTCGAAAAAAAAAAGAACATTACGAAATGGTGATTTCTTCCATAAACAGATAAACCTGTGAGCATAAAATCATGACTGAACGATTGCACACTCCACTAACTATGATCTTATATAATAACAATCATAGAAAACAAGGACAAATATCAAACAGAGAATGCCATCTTCCAAAAACGCAGCCTCCCCAAAACGAAACCCACAGCAAGCAGATGCGCGCATAACTCGCATGCAAAGCAAACACACGAGGACAAAACGAACAAATAAAGGATAACAGTGGGGCACCGCCTTGGAGCGGTCATAAGCAAATACACCACTGGGGATCTTAACCCGGTTTATGGTGCCACCCAACTTCACTCTTGCCCCCCCCCCCCCCCCGCCCCCAACCATGTTCCAAAGACACGGGAAAGTGAAAATAAAAGTAATTCCCACCAGGTGAATTTCTAACACACGCAATAGTAACAAAAGGGCATTGCATGTAAAACACAGAAACGTTCCTGTATAATTATATAAAATGCAAACCTTGTAAACCAAAAACGTATGAACTCAGTGCATTTGCAGAAGACAGAGCATCAAGAGAAACACCCATAAGGGCCCGACGAAACAGGCCAGAAGACAGAAATCAACAGTTCAGTCCTTGTGGGATTTAAAAACTGATTATCTTAGAGTCATCCCCCCCCCCCCCCCCCCCCCCCCCGCACCCCCCTCTTCCGTCAGACACAATCAAAGAGTGAAGCGTAGTGTCTAACTGTAAACGGGTTATACACTAAACATGCGGTATGTCTCAAAAGAGTTGGGTCGTAACCTCTTTTAATAAAACCTTTTATAATTTTACCAAATACAGTTGTAAAATTACCATGACCCAAGATCTTACGAAGTTTGTAAACCACATCCCCATAAAAACGGGTTTAAAATACCTTCTCGCAGAAGTGTCTTTAAATTACTACTGAAGTTTAAAACCAAATCGGAATTACGATAGAAAAATTTAGGAAAATATTTACGTAATTTGTAATAACGGTAGCCTTGCAGAAGACGTTTGCTTGTAATCTATTGATTACGTTCGTTGAAATCCTCGACATGACTACACGCTCTTGCAAACCGATATAACTGAGAAATATATACCCCCATAAGATGCAGCCTGTATGTACATCCCCATCCAAATATGGGAAATTAACAATACTAAAATTAAAATCACCCCCTTATCATAAATTTTGGATTGTATAATATTGTCATAAATAGAGACTTTTTAATGTTTAATGAAATATATTGATCTAGAATTCGTAAAGGTCATTATTTCATACATCATGAATTCACATTATATAAAAAACATGGTGGATAGCACAGTCGTGAAGTTCATGTTTTTACATTTAATGAAATTATATCAAGTGTAAAGTCCATGAAATTCAAGCTTTGATGCTTCAAGATTTCACATGCCCGCCCGCTTAGCTCAATAGGTAGAGCGTTGGTCTAAGGATCGCGGGGTCGTGAGTTCGATCCTTGGGCGGGGGCGTATGTTCTCCGTAACTATTTGATAAACGACATTGTGTCTAAAATCATTAGTCCTCCACCTCTGGTTCATGTGGGGAAGTTGGCAGTTACTTGCGGAGAACATGTTTGTACTGGTACAGAATCCAGGAACACTGGTTAGGTTAACTGCCTGCCGTTACGTAACTGAAATACTGTTAAAAACGGCGTTAACCCCAAAACAAACAAACAAATCAAGATTTCACGAAAAATGATACTATGGAAGCTGTGAAGCGTTAAGTTGTAAGGTTCATACTGAGTCTTCATGATTCACGAGTTTTAGTTGTATGAAATTTCACGTTTTAAGAAATTTAGGAAATTGTAAAGTTATTAAGTCTAAAATGGTGACATCCATAATTTTTTATTTAAGGATTTTACTTTTTATAGAAAAATTGTAATGTTCATAAATTCATACTTTGCGATTTTAAATTTTAGATTAACAATGAAGACAACACTGGAGATTCGTACAAATATGTTCTTAAAGCAAATAGAAGTCTTCTTGCATTTATCTGCAATTAAAAGGACGTTGAATCTTGTTAATGATATTGTAAGGCCCTTTAAACAAACCATCAAATTCGATGCAGTTTGAAATTTCCTAGTAGCTGGAATCTCTACAGCTTTAGGACAGTCTTTAAATGTGTAGACTTATATTTTTGAAGGAACTCGTATATATCTCCAAAATAAAATTGGTTCAACAATACCATTTATGACTTTATGTGTTGGTGCAATAAATAAAAAGCACAACAATATACTTCAAACACTTTAATGTTGTGATATCTTTTGAAAATCGAACTGAATAAGAACAGCTTTGTGTTTACTACGGAAAGAGAACTATATAAATCTGGTATTTTAATAATAATAGTATTAGTATGTGTTAAAGACGCTCGTTTCTTCATTTTTTTTTATTTTTTTTTTTTTTTTTTTGCAATAATAGATTTTGATGAAATGTTATGTATTACAAAATTATGTTATGATGTATTGAAAAATGAAATAAAAATACTAAGTCACCAGCACTGTTTCAGTTTTATTTGTCCTCAGATATGATGCTATTTGAATTTTTTTCAAAATTTCCATACTCCTACCATGTGTTTCAGTAAAGTACAATACACTAGTATAAATTTGTAATCTAAGCATTTTTATAACAGAAAACAATACTTCTAGTGTTGACATGCACAGAGAAATCAAAATAAATTGATTTTGTAAAAAAGAACAATATTTGTTCAGCAGACCGATGGTTATTTTTTCATATTATGTCAATGTTAAGTTGGTATTTCTGCTATTTTATCGAGTTTCACATAATAGAACTAAATCAAACTCTGCATATGTTTTTTCTTATATCTACCTTATCTTACCAAAAATACCATTTGTAGCTCACCATATTAGACTTGGCTTAAATTAAATTACAACGAGGTGGTGTTTGGCGTGCATTTATAGAATGCATGTTGGTACGAAATACGTAATCAGTTTTTATTTCAAACAATGGCATATATTCAGCCAAAATCTTTGACAGTATTCTGTTTTTGTCTACAGCTTAAGGCAAATATAGTTGACAAGAGGATCAGATGGCCTTAGTTCGCTCACCTGAGGAACATCTTGAATAAACTCTGAAGAAACTGTTCTTTTTCTGTATTTTTAAAGGAAGAAACAGAGCGGAATCATTCCGACTGCTGCATCATTAACTTTTAACATATTGATCTTAACGCAAGAGGTTATCAACTTTATTTGGCCAATCACCCCAATAAGTTTGAAGGGTGCAGGTTGAAGGCTTCTCAACAAATGCTGCGGAAACTCTTTTCAGTGTTTAGACATCATGATTTTAACATGAGACCCAGAAATATGTTAAATTATCAAACGGCAGATTTCTTAATAAGCGGATTAATACGCGTTTCTGAAGTATTTTAATGTCATAGATGTAGGTTTCCGCCAGTTCAGAACAAAACCGATAGTTCCCGAATACGGATGTACGTTACGGATACGGTATGGGGATTAGGAACAACCAAATTGGCACAGGGTCGACCTTGATCATTTATCGACCCATCCGAAAAAAAAATACCGCGAGCGCCTTTAATAATCACTGACTTACCATGACTGAGTACCAGTAATTTGAGGCGGTAAAGGGTTGAGAAACGTGTTCAACTATATCGTCAAATACAGCTGCAAATTATTTTTTTTTGAACCGCTAGTCTGCAAACATCTTAAATTTAAAAAGATATCACAGATAAATAACAGAGACCATTAGGCATGGTGAAACTTTGAAAAAACAAAACTTTTAAAGTTTTATTTTAATATATCAATTCAAACTATTTATTTTTATTGAATGAATACTGTATTTATCTGTTTTTGGTATCATTGATTAAACACACCCCCTACACAATTTCAAATAAGTATGTTTACAACATTTATACTTGCATAAAGTATTATAACACCCTGAGTTTACTTAAGGACAGTATTGTATTAGTCTCCTACTGGTTGAAAACAAGTTTCGAGGACTATAGGAATGCTCTTGTCCGTCCGTCATTCCGTCCGTCCGCAATTTCGTGTTTGTTCATAACTATGTCATACATGAAGGAATTTTAATATTACTTGGCACAAATGTTCCCAATGCGTGTCATGCGCAACATTCAGACCCCTAGCTCAAAGGTCAATGTCACACTTTGCAGTCCTATGTTTACATTGCTTGAACAGGGTCTGTTTTGTGTCCGGTCCATCACTCTGTCATTCAATAAGGGATTACAATATTTCTTGGCTTCAATGTTCGCCATGATTAGATGACGTGTCATGCGCAACACCTAAAACCCTAGCTTAAAAGGTCAAGGTCAAATTTGGAGATCAAAAGTTAACAGTGCTTTTTCCCGTCCGGTCCATATCTCTGCCATCCATGAAGGGGTTCTAATATTACTTGGCACAAATGTACCTCATATAAAAAAAGACAATGTGTCCTGCAAAACTTTCAGATGCCTAGCTTAAAGCTCAAGGTTGCCCCTCATCGATGTGGGTTCGAGCCTCACTCGGGGCGTTGAATTCTTCATGTGAGGAAGCAAACCAGCTGGCTTACGGAAGGTCGGTGGTTCTACCCAGGTGCCCGCTCGTGAAAAATAATGCACGGAGGGGCACCTGGGGTCTTCCTCCACCATCAAAGCTGGAAAGTCGCCATATGACCTATCATGTGTCGGTGCGACGTTAAATCAAACAAAAAAAATAAAATAAAACAAAAAAGCTCAAGGACACACTTGGCTGTCAAGTGTTTACATGGCATGAAAAGAGCTGTTTCGTGTCCGGTCCATAACTCTGTCATTCATTAAGGGATTGTAATATTACTTGGCACAAATGTTTCCCATGATAAGATGACGTGTCATGCGCAACACCCAGAACCATAGCTTAAACGATCAAGGTCAAACTTGGAGATTTAAGGTCAACGGGGCTATTTTCCTGTCTGGTCCATATATCTGCCATCCATGAAGGGATTTGAATATTACTTGGAACAAATATACCTCTTAATAAGACGATGTTCTAAGCACAACTTTCAGACCCGTAGCTTAAAGCTCAAGGTTACACTTGGCAGTCAAATGTTTACATGGCATGAACAGGGTCTGTTTCGTGTCCGGTCCATAACTCTGTCATTCATTAAGGTTTTTTTAATATTACTTGGCACAAATGTTTCCCATAAGACGAAGTGTCATGCGCAAAAAACCTGACCCCTAGCTCAAAGGTCAAGGTCGCAGTTTGAGGTCATAGGTCAACATGCATTTTTCCTGTCAGTTTCATAACTCTGTCATTCATCAAGGGATTACAATAATACTTGGCATAAATGTTTCCCATGATGAGATGACGTGCCATGCGCAAAACCAAAAAACCCTAGCCTAAAATGTCAAGGTCACACTTGAAGATTAAAGGTCAATAGGATTTTTATCCTGTCCGGACTATAACTTTGTCATGCAAAACAGGATTTAAATATCAGTCGGTACAAATATTCCCCTGGGTGAGATAACATGTCATGCTTAAAACCCGAGCGCTTAGCTGAAAGGTCAAGGTCACATTTGAAAGTCAAAGGCCAAAAGGACTTTCTTGTACAGTCAGTAACTCAACAATTATCAAAAGGATTTTAATAGTACCTGGCAAAAATGTTCACCACAATGAGACAAAGTGTAATGTCCAAGAACCAGGTCTCTAGGTTTAATGTCAAGCCCACGCTTAGAGGCCAAAGGTCAAATACAGCAATGACTTTGTCATTCATGGAGGGATTTTGAT
This sequence comes from Mercenaria mercenaria, assembly GCF_021730395.1. Taxonomy (NCBI): domain Eukaryota; kingdom Metazoa; phylum Mollusca; class Bivalvia; order Venerida; family Veneridae; genus Mercenaria; species Mercenaria mercenaria. The sequence continues at coordinate 45,323,716 of NC_069378.1, forward strand.
GTAACTCAGCACAAATGTTCACCACCATGAGGCACCCTTGTTTCTAGAATTACTTTTCTTTGTTTTACTATAAATAACTTATATTGTTTCTTTTTTATTACTGGCCGTATGAAAAAAATGGAGAACACTTTTCTGTGGTACGACATGCTATTACATTCATGTTTAGATCAATTTTGGCCTATATCTACCTGGTAAAGAATTTTGTGTGGACTTATATTATATAGATCTTTTTTTTTTATTTAGGATTAACTTCCCTTTGCATTTTACTATAATAACAGTAGACTTTTATTCATTAATATACATTTTTAATTCAAATGAATTTATATATTTTTTGTCTTCTGTACGAAACATTTTCAGGCGGTTTCAAATATTTTATTTTCTTCCAGGTGGCGACTGAAGTATGCTGTTTGCTCGATATAAGGTATGTTAAAAGGTCATGTCTGTTCGTCAATGACAGAGAACTGAAGAGTGCAAAATAATTTTATTGAATTTTGCTCATACATGATTTAATGAAAACATGATACATTCGGTGTCAAACATTGTCACTTAACATTCACACTTTTCATCTTTGAATGCTACATTCACGGGATTTATATGACACTTTTTATTTTGATCTTATAAAGGGAGACAATTCCTTTGCAACACTTTGTTTGTACCAAATTAAAATTAACAAAACAAACAATGTATAACAAAATATATATAAAGTATATTGTATTTCATTTGCAGCTGGAAACACCAACATCGACTTTACAATTTATGCAACTATAAGTGTTACACAGGTGTCCACTGGTAAAACTCTCGCCATGGGAACAATTGCAAGCTACATGCTTGTCGTTCATTCAGTTTACAATGAAACACCTGCTCAAACAGAGTCGACAACTGTTTAGTGACTGTTTCTTCCGACTTTCGCAGCCTAGCATCAGCTCCTGGTTTCAGCGTCACTGCAGTTCTCGCGATCATGCTTGTGACGATTTTATAGGTGAAATGTTTATGAAATAAAGGAGTCATAACAGATTTTTAACTAAATTGAACCGGTAAGCACTCTAGCAATATGTGGTCAGTTACAACAAGAACATTCTATGATAATAGTAAATACTATTTTGTTTTTGATGCTTTATTATTCAGGAATTAAAATATATTATAATATTTTAATTTCTAGAATCTATTTCCAGCAACAGAATGCTTAAACCTTTTTATTTTAGATAAGTGCTGTTTAGAATTATTGCTCATTCTATACATTCATACTTTAAGAATTTTATGGGTATCTTAACGACCGGTCGTCGAATATTTTCTCAAGAACGAGTCAGTTGAAATTGAAAAAACATTTGTGTCTTTTCTGTACTTTTACTCTAGACGAGTAATTCTGGATACGCATTAAGTTGTACGCACTTATCACACGTATTTGTACTAGGCATTTTACAAAATACGAAACTGCTATTCTAAGTGTAATACAATATTAGCATACAACTTAAAATAGCATTGTTAACTAAATAGCTTTTGCAGACCCCACTGGTATCTCGTAAATTATTCCATTAACCAAATGGTTTGCTTAGGAAGACTTTAAGTCTATTAATGAACTCTCAAGACGACATTTTGTTGGATTTTTTCCTGGCTTCTGCCTATGAAACTTTGCATATTTCGCTTCGCATTCTTGCATGTAGTATTTACCTGGATTATAATAGGCGGAATCTGCTATCAACTTGGGCGGTTTTCTCGGAATCTGGGCGGCAGTATCGTACGGAAATGTTTGCCCTACAAATTGATAAAACAGTATCCAGATTTCTTCGTCTACTCCCTTTAGTTCAGTGTGTGTTATGTGTGTTTAAGTTTGTTGTACTAACAGTTATCTGTCCGGAAATGATTTCAGTAATGAGATACGACCTATCGACGGTTGAAGCTTTTTCAACTTTGAGACATATATTTGCTTTGCTCTTCCTGCGTTTTTAACATAACATATTTTCAGTTGCCCCCGAACAAATGGAAACTAGCATTTTCCATGAGTGAGTTGTTTGTAAACCAAAAGCTACAGTTTAGAAATACAAATTAACATATCGTATATTCACACAATAAACAACTTTAGTCAAATGCAGCATACTCTTGGAAACTCCTATATTATCAAATAATCAGAATCAACGCAAATAATTATCAGAATTACTGTTCAGTATGCTAAAAGTTATATTTTTTCTTTTTCTTGACTGTGTGGGGAAAAAAATATTGGAAACAATATATTGTGTCTCGTTTTATAAATTATCAGAATATCACATGACACGACTTTTTAACCTTAACCATAGGCCGTCATGTAACTCTACAGAAAGGAAACGTTTTCTTGCACACCGAACTTGCTTTTCCGATGATTTTACCAATGCCGGCAAAACCCATGTCTCTCACGCTGTTAATGACAACTAGCTAGATAGATTCTTTATTACCTCTAACAAGGAGAGCTATCATTATTAGTACGGGGGCCAATGAGGTCTACTATGCACCCCCACCCCCGACTTTTGTTCATAGGTACCAAATTGTTCGGCAGGACCAACTTTTTCAAAATAAAAAATGTTCCCATAAAAAAACTCTTTTCAGCTATATAAGATTTCACCGTTTCTATGGCAACCGTTCATTTTCGGAAAGTACGACAATATAGAGGATAATCAGTCATATCTTGGCCAGTTTTGGTGATAAAACAATAAAAATGGTGTCAAAATGGAGCTAAGATATTGACATTAAAAAAGCAGCATTTTTATGTTAAATCTAAGGTCAGCTTAGTAGAAGTAGACTTACACCCACCTGTACAATACGGAGAACTTAGCACTTGCCTGCAGAGAACTGAGTAGTTCCAGTACAGAATCCATGGACACTTGTTAGGTTAACTGCTCAACATTACATGACTGAATTTCTTTTGCAAAGTTGTGCTAAACCAAAACTAATAAACAAATGAAATTATGCTGGTATTCAAAGTAAATCTTTAGATTTAAAACTAAACCCAGCTGGACAAAATTGTTTTAGTGATACCAAATCAAGATATAAGAAATATATAAAACTTAAATTTAAACATATGAAATAAAGAAGACTATTGTAGTCATTTTGAAACACTTACAAGAATGACAGAATGTACAAAATATTTGTTGGTATTCTAAATTGTACAGACAAGGACTAAATTATATTATGTGTTGGAATATTCCTTAATTTACCGTAACATTAAGAAAAACACTACTAAGAGTAACAATGCATCAATCATAACAAAAACGTTTGATTATCAATTAAGTTACATACCAAAGGTTATGACAAAGGCATTACCTCTCTTTGTCAAACGTTCAAACTGTAGCAAGAAACTCGAGAGCATTATACAAATTGCTTCAGAATCAAAGTGTAATCAAATTCCATTCATAAAAATAAAGTGATTTTGAGAGCCTATGATCTGCTTTTGTAATTTGCTTTCTAATTTATGAATGATATGCTATAAAGCAACATATTATTCATAACAGATAACCAACAAGAGAGCAAATATGCTATATTAGGTAACATTAAAGTGAAAACATCGTAAGTAACATATTAATTAAGACATGCACAATTTGATTCTTGTAACACTAATGCCTCATAATTTATGCATTCCATATTTTTCAGACATTTCATCTCATTTTAAGTTCAAATTTTAAGTAATCCATAAAATTTCACTATAACAGAAAACTGTTTAAGCTAGTGCTATGGGTATGAGGGCAGTTTCACATTTCACTACATCTTACGAACAGACATAATCAAATCAAGTCAGCTATTATTTTGCTCGATTGTATTGTTATATATGCTTCAAAAGGATGAGCTTAAAAAACAATTTAGAATTCCTCTTAAGCCAGTGCTAGTGGCCGTAAAGTGTTTTCACATTTCATTAACCTCTCATAAACAGCCATGATCCAAAAGAGGTTGCTATTTATTTGCTCGGTTGCGATCTTTGCTTCAAAAGGATCTTCTTAAAGTCTATTTCAAAATGTTTTCAGCAACTCATTAGTGTCGTTCATACAGCACATAGTATCTTTCTGTCAGTTTTAAATAGCATTATGTGATCGTTTTCCTAACAATTTGGTTTTCATAGACTTAATATCATTCACATTCTTGACTGCTTTTTCCAATTTTATCAGTTTAAATCTAAAGATTATTTGAAGTACCTGAAATTTCATTTTGTTTTTTAGTTTTTGATCAGTGCAGCTTTACAACAGTGAGTATTTCATCAATAAGCCAATGAATATCTCAATACAATTCATGTGTTTCTGAAACTAAAAAACAAAATGCTTTATTTCTCACGTAAATAGCTGCATTGATGCACTTCAGAATAACACAAAACGAGATAAATATTCCATTAAATATTTCCATGAAAGGAAGCCCCAGATTGTAACCCTACTATCAGTGTATGAATGTTTGCAGGGATGTATACATAATTAATATATACAGAATATATACATAAAAATATATTATCTACGTAAAATGTAATTATTGACAACAATATTGAAACAATCAAATAAAAGAAGAACATATTTAAGAAATAGATATTAGTATGATTAAACTGATAGATTCAAAATGAAAAAATGAACGTTGAATGTGTAATGAATGTTTCAGATAATTTCTTTGTTGTCAAAAGTGAAGAAAAAATGTTAGAATTAATACTTTTAAGTTTTAACAAATCCATGATATCATAATATTAAATCAATGGTTCAGATTTCTTCATATATATTTCTAAATACAGCAAAGTACATTGGTAACGTACTTTAAAGGGCCGTTATGGAAAAAATCTCATTGCTTGGAAAGTATGGAGTTGTACTATTTTGTAGAAGTGTTTAACAACTTGATGACTAAATATTCCTCTACGATACAATTAAACAAGATTACTTGAATGGTAACGTAACATGTGTTACATGTAAGTATGTTACAAACAGATTCCTCCTTCAAATAAGTGTTTACATTATATTTTCATGTGCTTAAGCTCAAATAACACAAGCTTATTGATCACAGTTTAGTTCATCATGTTGTTCAGTTTTATTTATAATTTGTTTTCTGAGATGTCTGTTTCATCATAGATTAATTCAAGCAAATTTGCTAAATTACCTAATGTAGAAAAATTATTTCCCTTCACAGTAACTGTAATAAAATACTATTCTAGAAAACACTGAGATACATTAACACTAGATCAAAGCTGTCTGATCTATATTTTCTAAATAATTGATGTAACATAACACAGTTATTGAAATGGTAACGTAGCATGTGTAAAGTATTTTAAATACTGATTCCTTCTCCAAAAAGGTGTTAAAATTTCATTTCCAAAGAATATAGCTCCCATTATAGTTATTTCATTGATAACATTTAATTAAAAAATTTTATTAAATTTTAATGGTATCTTGTTTCCTGAGATGTTGCTTGGGTTTATGGTTAATATTATGCAAATTAACTAAACATACCTAATTTGGAGTAAAAAAGTTAACTATAAATACTATTGAAGAAAACACTAAGAGACTTTCAAATCAGATCAAAACTGTTTGGTTCATTTAAATTGATATAAAACTTTAAAAAAATATTATTTTCTAATAAAATTTTGTCATTTTGTAACATTCTCATTAATATTCATGAATATGCAAATTAGTTAATTAAAATAAAAATGTCTTAGCTCCATTTTGACACCATTGTTTATTGTTTTATCACCAAAACTGACCAAGATATGACTGACTAACGTCTATATGGTCGTATTTTCCAAAAATAAGCGGTTGCCATGGACACAGTGAAATCTTATATAGTTGAAAAGAGTTTTTTCATGGGATTTTTTTTTTTATTTCGAAAGAGTTGGTCCTGCCGAATAATTTGGTACCTATGAAAAAAAGTCTAGCGGGGTGGGGGGTTTGTGCATGGTAGACCCTATTGGCCCCCTACCTATATGTAAAATGCGAAAAAATCAGGTACCTTGATAGTTTCTCTCCGTTCCTTATAGTATATGTCTCGATTAAAAAAAGCGGTTATTTTGGGGCATGAGCATACCTTTACGCTACAAACGATATAACTAAGATAAGATAAGATAAGATAAGATCTTTTTTAATTCGGCAAGACTGTACCATATAAACATATACTCTAATTCATGAGCTCTTACAACCGACTAAAATAGATTTTTTTTTATTGTGCATCACTGAAACGTCATGACGTCCTTTTTGCTTACAGACGTTAATTTCCCGCGCTTTGTGTACGTACTCTACTATAAGAAAGTGTGTTCCTAGGAATGTATTTCTACTTGTTATATTTATTATTTTATTTGTAAAATACGGTATGCAAGAAAAATAATCTGTCAGAATAAAAACCTCGTCACCACCCAATGTGTATCCAACTCGTAAACACATTACAAATATTACTGTTCATTTTATGTAAACATACACTAGTTAAAGTCACTTGTCGATGTTTAGATGAAGTTGCAACAGGGGATATAATTGAAAACGAAAACTAAATCTTTTTTAAGCGTGTTTTGTGCTGGAAAAATACTTCTTGAATCAGCAATAATACCACTTTACTCACTCTTTGTCGTGAGTAAATCAATTATTCACTAATTTCATGTTCCTAACTACAAAAACAACAAACAAAATATAGGATACAGGTCTTAGTATTTGACAGCATTCCAATGTACAAAAAATACGAATATATTTGTATTGCAAATATCAGTTAGTACGATGTTGTGCGATGTGGTGATGATCGACCAGTAGAAGTGGGGTAAATGTGATTATCTTTATCTTTGTACACCACTCAGCCTGAAAACATACTATCAACATTTAAGGCAAACGTATAATCAGATGTACATGAAAATCTAAACTATAAAAATGTGTTTTCTATTAGGTCCCGAATGAACCAAATGTAATAACTTGAACTCATCTAATCTGGAATAGTTAAACAGCATTTAAGATGGCCATTCTGGTCTCTCTCAGCTTCGTTGAACAATCACAAAATAAGAAAAAATGTGCAATGTGTAAAACATAACATCCTTTCAAGGTAAAATCAATATAAAATGAAAACTAGCTCAAAAGAGGATAACGGCAATTTACATTTGATAACGAAAGGATAACATTGCATGGGGAAAAACAGCATAAAATATATTGATATAGAATTAAATGCGTACTTGTGAATGTCACTTTTCTAAATGTAGATACCGAGTCTGGCATGAAGAATTCAAATGTTCTCATATAATGTTAAATGTATATCTGCCTTTAAAGTTCTAGTAAAACATGAATACTCAATAGTAATTATCAAGGAACTGTTCAGGTCTAAAGACCCTTGAAATATAAGGTACGTAGTGTGAACCTTATTTTCTATCAGAACATAAAGGAGACGTAATGTCTGGCCTGAGGAATCTCTCTAGTACTAAATGATTAATCTTCTTTAAATCACAATCAAAAAGTCAAACCTGCCTTTAATATTCGAATACTGCTACAAGCCAGCAGCAATAACTATTAAGAAAAATTTTAATGTCTGTAAGGGTGGGTGGGATGGAATAAACAAATAATCAAAATACTTGTTATGCTGTCAAATATTCTATTGTCCGTAAGTATTGACCTGGCACTCATGAATATTCCGTATATTTCCGTAAATTAATTTTCGGTATCCGAATATAAATAGCGATATAACTAAATATAACATGTATAATTCCTAACTGATATAGTGTCACATGTGCAGGTAGCTGTGCGGACAAAGCGTTTACCTGCCAATATCAGGATAGTGGGTTCGAGTCCTACGTCTGACCATATCTTTTTTTCCCCCAGATTTTATATGCAGACTTACTACTCATTTGATCAAACGTATCGTGAGATTTATGGTTCATTTATTAAGAGTAAACATATTTACCCGTTGTAAAAAGTGGAATCAAATTGTTTTAAAAGCATCTTAGATAAAAAGACAAATTACCTATCACCAGCGTTCCAGTAAAAAGAAAAGTACAAGAGAAAAGAATTAAAATTCATGAAATATGATACATTAGCCTAAATCATATAAACGATAACATTACAATACATTAAATAGAAAAAAAACCCAATTAAAGAGATTTCGAACCCGTGGTAACGTGCGTCGAAGTCAGACACCTTACCTCTACGCCACCATGTCATTGATTAACTTCACATGTTATTTTAGTAATGTAGATACTTTCAGGATACTAATATTGCGTAAATTAACGAAAACGCCCGAAAATATTAGCGAAGATTAATGAGTGCCAGGTCAATACTTACGGACAATACCTCGAGTGAAGAATATCAGTTAACAATCACTTATATAGTACACTGAAAACACGAGAAAATCGTGAATTGCAAGCAGAAAACGCGGTAAAATAACTACCGGGAACTGGAGACAAAAATAGTTAGCAGACGATGAAAAACGTGAATAATTTAATTGATCTTCTGCTTGGACCTGCAATGTGGCATATGTATCAATAAACTCTCTACTCAAAAGAAGACGTATTGTGATATTTTTAATTTCAAGATAAAACTTACAGACCAAATTGAGATAAAACATGCCGCGTTTTATTGTCCCCCACCGAAGGCGGAGGGATATATTTTTGGCGTCGTTCGTCAGTCTTTCCATCCGTTCGTCCAACCATGCGTCCGTCTTTGCGTCCGTCCGACCGACCGGAGCCATACCTAGGAAGTGATTTGGAATATTTTATTCTTAAACTTCATATATATGTTCTCCACAAGAGGGAAATACGGCCCGTCTAGTTCCAGTCAGATTTCCAAAGTAACACCTGTGTTATGGCCTTTAGAAGTTTCTAGTGTTAACTATATAGGGTACTATAGATATGGCAATTTCTGCTTCAGAACGTGTGACATATTTGATCTAGTACTATGAAACTTAAATTAACTTAAGATCATCATTATGTGATTTCAATTTCGTCAGGATCAGTTTAGTAACTTCAGAGTTATTGCCCTTTAATTATTTAAAACTCTGCATATCTGTACAGTACATAACAAACTAACCAATTGGTAGAATTTCATTAAACTTCTTTTATTTTTCCCATGAACATTTATTATCAACATATGAAATTTTGTAGTCACACCCGGTCACTTCCACCGCCCATGTCACCCCCCTCCCCCTCCCCATTCCCACTCTACATTTTTTTTCATTTTTCCTTTTCTTAAATCTTAAACATTCCATGAATATTTATCAAAATACCCTCCCCCACCTCGCTCTTCTACCCAGTCACCGCACCACACCACGATCATGCACCCATCACCCCTTACATTTTTTTCCCTCATTTTTTATATTTCATCTATATTTATTATTCATTAGCGAAGTTTTAGTACGCCCATCATTATTTACTCTCACCCCAGTCACCATCCACGTTTCAGATTTCTTACTTGATTTTGCTCTGTTAAGGACTTCTGTTCCTATATTTATTTATTTATTTTGTTGGGTTTAACGTCGGCACAATTATAGGTCATATGGCGACTTTGCAGCTATGATGGTGGAGGAAGACCCCAGGTGCCCCTCCGTGCATTATTTCATCACGACCGGGCACCTGGGTAGAACCACCGACCTTCCGTTAGCCAGCTGGATGGCTTTCTCACATGAAGAATTCAAAGCCCTGAGTGAGGCTCGAACCCACATCGATGAGGGGCAAGTGATCTGAAGTCAGCGACCTTAACCGCTCGGCCACGGAGGCCCCTTCTGTTCCTTTAAGCTCAAATGTAAAGAAATTATTTGATTCTTAGTAACATCCTTAACTTTTTGCCGGATATATTTCTTTGCCAGTCCTCAACACAAACCCATTCGGTGGGGGATATCAATTCATCGCATTTTGCTTGTTAGTTTCCAATTATTATGTATTTGAAAGCCTTATCCTCTTTTAGTCTATTATATTCTAATACATTATGATATAATTGGTAAAAATATAGTTCTTAATAGAATCTATATAGACTTCTCCATATTATCAATAAAACATTTCATTTATACTCTAATTTTCAAGGTCAACATTCTCTTCTGCTCTGTTCATGATAGACGTAGAACTTGCCGACCACAAAAACACAAAAAGAAACTAATTCTGAAGCCCTGTGTCAGCCTATTATGTAACAATCGGTTGCACATGTACACACACAAAGACTTATCAGGTGTATAAACATGGCTAGATTAACCTTGAAATACTGATGAGAGAAATATTTTCTTGATACCTGATGGCATAATGACCAAATAACAATTTGAAACTGTTTTATACAGATTTACATTTGAGATAAATAAAATATCAGTACAAGAAAACTCTGTATTAGAATATTTGATGATTTTAGTAAAGAACTGATTAATAAGTTTTGTAAGTTAGTTAGATATTATTATAGACCAAAATGATAAATGTTACAAATGCACTTCATATGCATGTCAGATTTAAAAATATTGTCTTACAGGTAATTGGAAACTAATTACACGCCACTTGTTGAAGACTGATTTCAATGTCATGGGTTGAAGTCAAGTTTATCTCAAGATTTGCTGAAAAATTATCAACGCTGCCTTTACCACTACATCAAACTATCTGAAATAAACTCAGCAAAAGATCTAACTCCACACGTACAATTTTGGATATATCTCGCTAACCTTTGGACATATTTCAACAAAATTTGGATACTATATAGATCAAATGTTTAATAAAAGTAATTCATGAAACAATTGCGTAAAATGGCAAATTTATTGAAAGTTGAACAATTTGAACAGTACAACCCCAAAATGAAAAGTCACACAATCCGAGATCTTAGTATCCCATGGGCCCTCTGACAGCATTAATAACGGGTGCAGACCTGGAACGCATGAATAGAATGAACGGTCGAATACGCCCCTGTGGAATGGCATTCCATGTTCTTACAACAGCATTTTGCAGTTCATGGAGATTGCGAGGAACAGGTCTCAAACTCTCCCAAGTTCATCCCATAGGTGTTCAATGGGGTTCAAGTCAGGAGACATTGAACACCACGGTAACACACGAATATTAATGTTATTTTCGTTTCAATTAGTTTTCGAATATTATTTCATATGAAACATGTTGTTTAAGCGTGTACCTCTCGTTTTGATATGCCACCCTGGACCATTCCGACGGCGCACCCTTTCTCATCTAACGTCATCCGGCGAATACTTTTATGTTTTTCACTGTAAACTGATTACACAGATTTCATATACACATATATTGGACTGTTTAGAGCGACTGGTAGTTATTTAAACATGAAAAGCACGTAATGAACGTGCACGGTGGAAATCAATGAAGGAGAGGGCATTTGTTTAACATAATAATATCGATTATCTGTAGAACAATACGTAGGTCCTTAGCAGATGACATATGTGTATATAACCGGTTATAGCAAGAAAAATATCTATATTTCAAAAGTGTGGAGTTAGAACTTTTGCTGTGTGTATATAATAAACATGGATATTTCATATAATTTAGCTCTTGTGGCTGCGGCTAATGTCTCACGAGAGTTTCAGCTAAATAAGGCCAACAAAGCAGGAACCACTGCTTCCGTTCTGGATATAAATCTCATTAATAATGGGACTATATGTAAACATATATATATATATATGAGAAAAGGATGATTTTAATTTTGATATTGTTAATTTCTTGATCTAGATGTACCCGTCATATTGATGTTCCAAATAGAAGAGGCCGAACTGAAAAATGGAGTTTATATGTATATAGTGTTCATCCTTTTTTAAAGTTGGTCACTACATTTCCCTCTTTGATGGTGCGAAACTCCATGAGAATAAACCCTTGAATCCAAAAAGAAAAAACGGATGAATTTGTGTTATGAGTTTACCTTCTCCTGCTTCGACATGCCGTTTATGGTGTTTCTCTTTACTATTCAGCTTCTGCAAAATAATTGTGTACAAAGGTTTACGTTTCCAGTAATCTTAAAAAGTGATCTTGTTATTTTTATTAGCTCACCTGTGACTGCTCAATGTCCGCCGTCCGTCGTGCGTTGTGTGTCAACAATTTGTAAAAAAAATCCTTTTCTTCAAAACCACTGGGCAGATTTACTCCAAACTTCACAAGAATGATAATTGGGTGGCCCCCTTTCAAAATTTTAAAATTTCCCAAAGAATTTAATTCCATGCAGAAATCTGGTTGCCATGGCAACCGAAATGGAAAACTTTGAAAATCTTCTTGTCAGAAACTGTCAGCCGAATTTCAAAAAATATTTTGTAGAAATGATCTCTAGGGGACCCTCTACCAAAATTGCCTAAGCCATGTTGTTTCGGTAAAACACATTACCGCCAGGGGCCGGGACTTGTTAAAGAAATGATCCTTAGTGTCGTCCCCCCCCCCCCCCCCCACTATCACCCCGCTATCAGAATTGCCCAAAGAATTGAAATCCATGCAGAAAGCTGGTTGCCATGGCAACCGAAATGGAAAACTTTGAAAATCTTCTTGTCAGAAACTGTCAGCCGAATTTCAAAAAATATTTTGTAGAAATGATCTCTAGGGGACCCTCTACCAAAATTGCCTAAGCCATGTTGTTTCGGTAAAACACATTACCGCCAGGGGCCGGGACTTGTTAAAGAAATGATCCTTAGGTGCACCCCCCCCCCCCCCCCCCCCACACCCCCTATCAGAATTGCCTAAAGAATTGAAATCTATGCAGAACTCTGGTTGCCATGGCAACCGAAAAGAAAAAGTTCTTTTCCAAAACCACAGTAGCTAGGGTTTTAATATTTGGTATGTAGTGTCATCTAATGGTCCTCTTACCAAGTTGATTCAAATTATCCCCTTAGAGTCAAATATGGCCCCGCCCTGGGTGTCATATGGTTTACATAGACTTATATAGGAAAAAAAAGAAAATCTTCTTGTCCAAAACCACAGGGCTTAGGGCTTTGATATTTTGTATGTAACATCATCTGGTAGTCCTCTAAATATTTTGTTCAAATTAACCCCCTAGGGTCAAATATTGTCCCATCCCGGGGGTCAGATGGTTTATATAGACTATTATATGGAAACAAAACTTTGAAAATCTTCTTGTCCAAAACCAAAGGGCCTAGGGCTTTAATATTTGGTGTGTAACATCACCAAACTGACCTCTAGTCCAAGTTTGTTCAAAGTATCCTCCTAGGGTCAAATATGGCCCCTCCCCAGGGGCACTTGGTAAATATAAACTAATGTAGGCAAAAAAAATGAAAATCTTCTTGTCCAAAACCGCAGGGCTTTGACATTTGGTATGTAGAATCATCTGTTGGTCCTTTACCAAGTTTGTTCAATTTATCACCCTAGGATCAAATATTGCCCCGCCCAGGCTCGGGTCACATAGTTTATATAGACTTGTATAGGGAAAAAATTAAAAAATATTTTTGTCTGAAACCACAAGACCTAGGCCTTTGATGTTTTTTTATGTAGCATTGCCTTATGGTCCTCTAACAAGATTGTTCAAATTATCACCCTGGGGTGAAAAGAGGCCCTTCGCTGGGTTCGAAAGTTTTACATATACTTATATAGGAGAAACTTTAAAAAGCTTCTTGTATGAAACTGGAAAGCCTTGGCATTTGATATTTAGTATGTTGCATTGCCTAGTTGTCCTCTAAAATGATTATTCAAATTATGCCCCTTAGTTGAAAAGAGGCCCCATCCAGGTCGTCCAAAGTTTTACATAGAGTGATATAGGAAAAAAATCTTCTTGTCTGATAGTTCAAGGCCTAGAGCTTTGATATTTGGTATGTATCATTGCCTAGTTGATTTCAACCAAGATTTTTCGAATAGTGCCCTTGGGATGAAAACAGGCCCCGCCCCGACCTACTTTCTTATTTTTTAAGATACAGCCTTGAAATTATGTTGACATGTACAGTTTTGCACACTGATCTTAAAACTGACTTTCAGTGACCATGAATGTGACCTACTGACCTACTTTCTTAATATGTTAGCACCAGTTTGTCATTTAACACATGTAGCTCATATTACTCAGGTGAGCGATCCAGGGTCATTATGACCCTCATGTTTTATTTACACTGTCCGTTTAAAAGTCGGTGCCCTGATATATCCCTTTTGCATGTCGTTTATGACTGTGTCATTTGCGTTAACGTACCAAACATATGCTCGAATGATGTGTACGTTTTTACACGTATCTCGATTTGCATGCGGAGTACTGTTGGCTGAATGTGGTTTTCGTCTGTTTAGTTTTCGTCCCTGTTATTTTATTTCTTTAAGTTTTGGTGTTGTGGTTTAACATCAGACTTAGGTTTTCTTGATATCTGAACTTCTTTTAGTCTGATGACACCAAACATAAGACAACAGATTACCCTTAGTTATATTTAATAGGGTTATTATAATACTAGCTCAATCTGGGATGCTGTATTCGGCTCGATTGGATTTTGCAAGATCGAATCTCAAGAGAAATCGCCGTGTGTGAATCGTCCTTGGAAAATCCCAGATCTAGCTACTATTGGAATGACCCTTTTATTATATACCTCCGCCTTTTTGTTTGATGTTTCGTTATCGGACAAATCTTAAATCTAGTGGCTAGTCTACTCAAAGATAAATGAGTCCTAACAGACAAAGCCAGTCAACATTATATGTTGATCGGGATAAATAGGGGTGTTCAGGGGGCATGCTCCCACGAAAAAAATATTGAATTGCAGAACAGCTTTTGTTTACTTTGATGTATATAATGAACATCATAAGCAGGACCTGTGTGGCTAATCTGATGTAAATGCAAGCAAAAATGTCTAATAAAGATCACTCGTTTTTTTATAACAATTGCTTTTAGGTAAAACTAAGGTGATAACTGTTTACACTTTACACAATGCACAAGGGGTTCGTCTCCCTTATCTACTAGTCAGAGCAAAATACATTGTATAACTAGAAGAATATGGGTCTGTTTTCTGGTGTCACCTGGACTTCAGCTTGATGCATAATATAATACTACAAATACCAAATTTGCAAGCTCAGTGAGCAGATAAAATCTTTTAAAATGCTCTGAGATCTGAATTCAAAAATGTGTAAGTTTTCTTTTGCGATGTAAACCCACTGTTTGAAATAGGACATAAACGACAACTCGTCAAGTTCATTTTAAATTTCCGCTCTGTGTTCATCTCCCCTTTTTTACAAAAATAAGTATCATCATACAATGAACGTGTGCTACAGTTAATGACACAGGGAATACCTCGTAAAATTCATTTTCTATTTTTCGATCCGGTAATTTGTCCTTTATATTCGAAATGAAATATAATCTGGAGTCACTGATCCTGCAACATTTTAACAATGAGGGGCAAAAATTCATAAGTCAGCGCCGGAAAATACTCTTCCACACAGGCCGCATTTGTTCGTTTTCTTTTCGAACAATGTATGCGAATCTATAGCTTAACATGCTTATCTTAATTGAGCTACTTTCCCAAAGTCAGGAAAAGGACACTTTTCTGTGCGCGTGATACTATGGATCCGATTGCGCAATCTAAGTTGGAAGACAAGTATTGAAAAATGTAAATTAGTTCTTAGACAAGTAATCTTTGCTACAATATCTTGTTAACGCAGGTGTCTCTTTCTACACATTATATCATTTATGTAAGACAAATGAACAAAGAGAACTGATCTAAATAATGACGATTATTTCGGTTCTCAATCTAATCATTATATAATAAAACACCATGACCAAAAGGTCGAGACCCTGCATGCTTTTGCAATATTTGCACTACTAGTAAGTTAATCGTACGTTAGCACCTTGTAATAATAAAGGGTGATTTGACTAAATACTTGTCACATTTCGGATATTGTGCTATATAATATGTTCGTGTTTGAAAGTCGCCACTTTTGCGTATATTGTTTTTCACTTTAAGCATAAACAGTCAAACCTGTCAATAAAACCACCCTTTGGAGAGCCAGATGTGGTCTAAATTGTGAGATGGTCTTATTTACAAGTTTATAAGATTCTTTCACTGGTTACAGGTGCAGATGGGAATTTCCGGCCTCGAGGGTAACTGTTTAGGCGGTAACGAGGTTCTTACCGAGTTACCGCCTAAACAGTTACCCGAGAGCCGGATATTCCCAACTGCACCTATAACCAGTGACAGAATCTTTTTCTTGCATACTGATATAAAGATATAATAATAAAAATAAAATCAGTCGAACGGCTTTCTTTTTAGAACTATTTCTTATAGCAGCGTATTTAAACAAAGCGCGGGAAATCAACGTCTGTAAACAGGAAAGACGTCATGACGTTTCAAAAACAAATAACAATGTTTAGTTCCGGTTTTGTTTTATCAGTTCCAGCGTAACGTTATGAATTTATGATAAAATAACGTGTTTTGAATCGAGAAATATACTATCAGGAACAATGAGGAACTGTCAAGGTGTTGGATTTTTATTCCGTTTTTCCAAATAAAATATAAATAACTACATAAATTTTCTACATATATGTAGTTCGTAATACGTCATTTAAAGCACGAGAGTCATCTTACACCCCGGGTTGTAAGATGGATTTTTCCAGCACCGGTAAAAATACCGGAAATCCCCGTCTGGTATGCAAGAAAAATGCATTGTAAATGTTAAAATGGGAAAGAAAACATGTGGTCTTTAGATAAGTTGGTCTCTGTTCAGAGATGGTCTTTAACACAGGTTAAACTGTAATCATAATAACGCTTTGGATCTATACATTTTTTATCAAATACAAATGTAACCAAGGCCAATAATTGAGCAATTGGAACCTCAAAATGGATTCTCCTCTATCACTTTATGATGCACACTTTCTGCTGCGTTTGCTTTCTATGACAAACAGGTAATGGCGTCATACTGGGCACAACTGTGCCACAACGGGGTAAAGTGAACGTGGTGCTCATTTGTCAACTTTTGTATGTTATATTATATTTTCTTTAATTTAACACCTTTCAAATCAGTTTTACTGTATAATTTTGAAGAATGTATACGCTGTCGTGTAAAAATCTCCATCAGTTACATGTTACCGTTACAGTCTGAGATCGCGAGTAGCATGAGTTGTTGTTTGTAGCTTTCTTTGCCTTTCAATGCCTCGATCCATTATTCTTTTTTTTTTCTTTAATACGACTAGATATGCGCTGTCATTGCTTTACAATAATACTTAGCAAGTGCTGTGACACAATACTTTTGACATTTATATGGCAATAAAAAAACAACATACATTATATTTATTTAAATATCTAGTATTCTTTAGTTTTGCATTTCTTTAATAAAGTGTTTACGATGAAATATTGTACTGAAAACCAAATCAAGCTTCTAAAATTGTAAAAGATATTTTACGCATATCTAATATACCTGGCCTTCGTACAGCATGATACAGATGTAATTCACTAAAATATCTCTTATAAAAGCAGTAATGAAAAATAACGTTAAATAAAATACAAAATAAAACAGGAAACATTTTAAATAGTAAATTTTTTAAGTTACCCTTCAAGAATTCTTTTCCCAACCAATATGTCTGTGGGATGACTAACATGAACACAAAGTACACATGCAAAGTCAAGCATAAAAAGAGCAAGGGAAATACAAATAATTCAAAGCACTGAGCCACCTGCTTCGAACGTCTACGGAAAACACACCATTGGATACTAAAGCTGTTTGCTGTGCACAAAACAAACTCTGAAAAGAAGTAAACAATCACTCGCAGGATAAGGCATGTTAATCATTTGGCAAAGTCGGTCATTGGAATAGTAAATTATATTGATTCCTACTCAAGCGTAACTGTAATTGCGCTAAGACTTATCAAATGTGACATGCATTATGCATATTAATCATATTAAGATAAAACATGATTTTCGCATTAATCATGTGGCGTTATTTCTCAGGTGAGCTTACCATTCTTACAACATAAGTTTAAATTCGATGACACACCATTATTATCCTTTTCCTTTTTCTTAACCCATGTTTCGTGACAAGATACACTTGATATACAATATAGCCAATTGCTTTTTACATTGTTTAATCGACCCTTAAACATGATAGAAATCAAACGTTTACCGCAAGTAAACTAATACTGTAACATCGTTTATACAATTTAACTTATAGATTTTTACATTGTGTCGGCCGCCCTTAAACGTGACAAAAGGTAAATCAATAAAAGTAATCGGTGTTTTGGGTATGTGATGTGTTAATAGAGTGATTCTTCTGAATATTTTAAATTGTCACCGCTTGCTGCATAAAAGTCCATTTTTTAGAAATAATTATCCAAATATCCGTGCAGTCTCATAACAGAGGCAGTACAAAAGTCATTTCTGGAATACTTGGTCACACATCATCGGGCCCCATTTCTTTGACAGTGAAGTATATTTTGAGAAAATTGAATTCATTTCGTCAGTTTCGGAGAATTTTTGGATGTTTGTTCCCAGACTGACTTTAGATATTTTGGTTGAATTTAAACTTGTGGTAACTGATTCGTATTTCCTTTTGTTTATGACACATTTTATATACGTTCGAATGAATATGCAAATATTAAGTGACAAACATCAGACAATTTTTAATTTTAGATTTCTATGCTACGCCTGCATACAAAATAATTCAAGAGAAAGTGTGTTGTTTCATAATGTGTGATTTTTTCCCATGCTTCTCGACCACGATCCTAAATAACACATACAAATTACATGTATTTGGTGTGTTTATTTTATCAAAGAACGTAATGCGTTTCTGCCGATAAAAACTGAAACAACACAAAACAAATTGGCCAGGTATTAGACAAACTTATTTCTCTGAATGTTGTAACAAATTTTTTTGTGATAAGAGAAAATGAAATTCGTTGACTTCAGCCGCATGCAGAGAAAAAATAATCTAATTAACTCCATTCTACTAATTGAAACTAATAAAGTATTTTTCTAATACATGATTAACGTCATACCACTCGTTGAAAACCGTTATGGCCTCTAATTTGAAGTTCAGTTAAAAACCTTCTACTGTTAATTATCAAATACCATTTTTTCATAGAAATTTCGTTACCTTTTTAGATCCCGCTTTGCAAGGACATTTTAGTGCGTGTCGATGAAGAAGTTGTGTTTTGAAAATAGGACATTTTGACTTAATGATAAATATAATCTGTAAAAAGATACTTTGAATGCATAGAACGCAACAAAGCAACAAAATAACAAACTCGGTTTGATTGAGTCTGTTTATAAGAAGCAATGAAAAGTGCAATAACCCTCAGGCCCCCAAGCAACGGCTTACGTGGAATTCTAGCACGGTAAAATGAGTGTACTTCATGATCCCAACGGACCAGAAAATAAAACAACACTAAGTCTAATCTTAGTCAAGCCTTAAACTATTTGCTACAGGGTTTGGCTTAAAAGGCACGTCTTGACATTTGAACTTTTGATTTGACATTTGTACACCCTTATATGCAACGCTGTTATAGACAAGATCAATTTATTTTATTAATTGACCCCTTAATGTGCAATTGATTCAATATATCTGTGTTTTGAAATGTGTAAACTGTGTTAATAAACTAGGGTTCGACTGACAAATAATAGTTTACCGTAACGGTAACGAAATATTGTTCATTCGAACAATGATAGCTACAATTGCGTTATTCTGTTACATTATACCAGACTGAGTGTAATCGAAGAGCAAAACTAGCAAGGTAGCAAACAAAATGATATTGTAAGCATGTGGTCCATTGAGTTGTTTATTTTTGTGTTTTCATTATCATATATGAATTTAAACGCAATATCCTTAACCAAATAGGTATACAAATAATGCCTTTCTCATTCAACATCAAACTTCAGATACTCTAAAATCAAAGGATTTCAAATTGCATTATCAGAACAGGCTACCTGATATGACCATAATTTAAGATCTGAAGTAGGTTGAGTCATGTTGTGACTAAAATAAAACGCTTTAAGTCAATGTATGTAAGATTTAAATTGTCCTCAGTTAGTAATGTATCAATAAACATTTTTGCATTTAAAGTACCTGAGATTTATCGGTGACCTATAAATTTTTAAAGGAAATAATGATTTCTTTCCAAACATTGAAATTCCTACAAATTATTAGGTCACATTTTTACTAAGTCTTGAATAAAAGCTATAATATTACTGTATTTTTATTTTACGCTGAACATGACTCTTTATAATAATATTTCCTTGCCATTTTGAAAAACGATAAAAAATAGATAAAACCAGGAAATCAAAACAGTAGGTATTAAACTTCATAAGAAGAAACTATTTTTAAATGGAAAGGAATTGAAACATAAAACAATCTTGCAGTAATGAAACGAAAATCAACGAGAGTTGCAAGGATAAAACTAGTATTTGGTACTCATATTCAAGGGAAGCAAATTCGATAGTTTATTGACAGATACTGTCAGCAAGTATGTTTCTTGTGATAGGTATTAGTTAATAAGGGAAACAATTCATACGGGCTTCTTACAGCTTGCATTGTAATTTACGTTTCCTATGCTTTCACAGAGTTAAAAAAAAAAAACAAAAACAAACAAAAGAAAGACAAATAAACAAACAAAAAAAGGTGGCAAAATTAGTCAGAAGGAAAAATGCTCATATGAGGTTCATTCAGGCAAAAAAATCAGGGGAAAAAGAAAGAACAAACTTTAGGATAAACAGGGAATTATACGTTAAACTCCAGATGTTTGAACAGATGCTGATGGGATGGGGCTTGGAGACAAACTTTAAGATTGATCACTACACACCTAATATTTTCATTGCTTACTACTGACATGAATTCAAAATATTTAGATTCAAATTTGGTCTTGGTAATATATCTCTCTGTCCTTAACTGAAGCCTAAAACTATTTCAAAATATTTCCAAATTGGGAACAAAATTCTCCATTTTTCAAGGAAATTTGTTGACTTTAATATTAAATTGATTATATGCCATCCCTTAAATTGTTATTCCTCAACAGGATGTCTGTCATTGACCAGTCTGTATTGTCATTTGGGCCAACAGATTTAATCAATCTTTAATTGCCCTCTGATACCTGACAATCAGCAAATAATTGTTCAATAGTTTCTATCTCAATATGGCAAAAAGAGCACATACTATCTTTCTTAATCTCGTTTTTTGTAACAGGAGGTTTATATATATGGTTTATTTTGAACTGGAACCATTGTAGTTTTGGGTCTTTTTTCACATCAAAAGGAAATTTGTATTTTTTCACATCAAAAGGAAATTTGTATGTACGTATATGTAAAATTTAAAAAACTACTTTCAAATTAAGTTTGTTTCTCCATTTCCTGCTGGAGATAGGCATATTACTTGTTTTTAGCATAAAGTCATATATAAACCTACAGTTTTTTCCTGGTATTATTGACCTTCATTATAAACGATTGAAGTTGGGTTTATTCCTTTATTGCATAGTGTGGAAATCTTAAAATATTTAAGACCCCTCTAGTTGACTCAATAATGCTTTGGTAATGCAGGAAAATAGTGTGTATATTATGTTTCTCCATGAAATTGTTAAAAGTCAGTAAGTCACCGTTCCTGTCCAAAGTTCATTAACAAAGATCCCTCCATTTTTATTTAAGATCTGTTGAAGTATAAACTTTTTCCACCAATTTTAAGGCACAAGAATCTCTCCATGTCTTTGGTCGCTGGGAGCTCAATAGTATGTACCCATGTACAACATCTTTCCAGAAACTGTTACTGACCCTATTCAGTTTATTTCTTAATATAATCACCTCCGTATTTTGTAAATGTTGTTAAGAATGGATATTCTGCTTCAAGAAAATTGAAGCACTTTGTATTGTTGTTGACAAATCTTCTAATCCATGTAACTTTCAAAGCTAACATGAATGTTGCTGAATAATTTCTATACCGTTCATCTGTAATGTCGCGGCACTTGACATTCGACGTATAATACCACCGTATGCATTTGTCTGCGTTATGACATTTCTCTTTATCTGGACAAGAATCCCATAGAAAATTAAAATAAGAAGTTTCTGTACGGATTTGATTACGTCCAAATTAGGACTTGGTAGACGCATTATAAGTGATTAATTTTGGGTAATGCTAAGGTTTTAATAACTATATCCTTGACGATGGGAGTTATTATTCTTTTTGACCATTGTATAAAAAGTTTCTTCATTTCTTCAATTTGAGCGTTATTACTCGATTTAGCGTGAAATTGATACCCAACAGTTTGAATATATTTCTGTTCCCATAAAGGCCTTATTGTTGACAAATCCTTAAGTCACAGTGTTTCATAGATCAAATCCAGCTTTTGTTTAGTCAACATTTACCTATAATCCAGAAATGTTGGCAAAAAAATCCAGTGTTTGCTCATATTTCTAAGAGATTTTTCAGTTCTATCTAACAGAAGTGTTGTATCATCTGCATATTGGGACAGTAGAAACTGTATGTTATTAAGGTATTGGAACCCTAATAGTAATGTGCTTGGAATATTCTTAAAGCTGACCGTGTTTCGCACTGTGTTGCAATTTTTACCGTGCCATTTTTGATAAATTTAATATAGTTTATGGTATTTCTTCAAGCTCAAGTAGAGACAAATTTCAAAGCGATGGTCACTGTCCAGAACGTTTGCTGAGAATTATTTTATCATTAATTTTGATAAAAGAAACACCAAACTATTGGTAAACAATAATTAAACACAAAATAAAACTGTCAATATCATTTTTCTAGGGTGCCTCAAGTAAACGAGTTTAATGAGACAGAGCTCCAAGATGGAAAAATTAAGATTGAGTCCTGTGGGACTGTTTTAAATTTTGCCCACGTCATTCAAAAATAACATGGGGGCAGAAGTTAAACCTATCTACATCTCTTTCAAAACATATAATCTTAAGAATATATGCAAAATAGAGAACTTTTACCACACGTAACTCACAAATCAATACATTTAGTCATGAAAAAATTAAAACCTTACTAAAAAAAGGAAAATTACGAAAACAATATTTGGTCCCATTTGGACTTGAACCTACGCCCCAACCTCCTCCTCCCCCCCCCCCCCCCCCCCCCCCCCCATGAACATTTTCAGTCAAAGTAGGTTTATGGTAGGAATTAAATACTCTTCAAAAGGAGGTACTCTATTACGGGTCTGATACCTTAAATTTTATGCCTCTAATATTGTGGTTTTGTCTTATCAAAATTGCATGAATTACTGCACTGAGGATAAAAGGTAAGGGGATAAGGGATCGACTTGACGACAAACACGCTGGATGATGAACCAGTCTTAAAGGTAACCATTTATAGTAATACAAGATTGTATATAACAGTAGAACACTCTTATCCATTGTATAATGTTTTCACCAAAGTTAAAAATCTTCAATGTGATAGGGAATCATAGGAAGCTGCAAAATCAATTAACAATAGCATTCCTCGTTATTTGATTTTGTTCTGTGGTATGCATATTAACATCATAAATCAGTCGAATGTTATCACATATATACCTTCCTGGTAGAGACCAAGTTTGGTATTCACTGATTAATTTATGTAATTCTGACTTCAGGCGATGTGCAATACTTGCAGAAGCAATTTTATATGATACATTAAGTAGAGATGTTGGTCTCCAATTTTTGATAAAACGCTTACCTTTATCTCCTTTTGGGAAAAAAATGACCCCTTCTTTAAGAGAAACTGATAATTCCCCTGTGCCAAACGCACCATTGTCCTGACATCATTTCTTATGTTCTCATGGAATGTGTCAAAAAATGATACAACAACGTTTTTGCAAACAGTTATAATACACATAATCTAAATGTCACTTAATGTATTTGCATCTAAATGCCTGTTGTGTTTATTGTTCTATGGTAGATCAGTATGCTTGCATACAATGAGCTTCCTGGAACGATTGCTGATAAAAACATTTCTTTTCATAGTATAGTGTGACCTATGACAAATATTTGACTCCTAAATTACCAGTAATTTAAACACACTTAATTTTCGTTTATTTATGAAACAGATTTTTCACAGATAATTAATGTTTCTATACATCGACAGATCGATCAGACGATATACTTTCTGTTTGTTTCACGCTTATGAATGGGCAATGCACAATGCACATAGTCCATGCAAATACCTTGCATATGAGATTGACAACCAATTATAATCGGGGGAGGCATACTAGCTGGCGAATAATCATAAAAGGTAGTCGCTAAAAGTCATACTGCAAAGCGACATTCACAGGATTTTTTTCTTAAGCGTATTCTTAAGTATCATTGATTTCTATTAAAATTCTATCATTAAAACCAGTACTGACATGTTTTTCTTCTCAAAAGTAGGCATGAAAATATAAGGTAATCGATTTGAATGTACATAACAATAAAGTAGGCGGGGCTTTTACAATCTGATCTCCTTGGACTTTACCATAGTTTTACATAGCGTAAAGTGTTCTCAGGTCACTGATCTGAGAAAGACTGCATTTCTCAGTCAGGCTTTTTCAGACAGTTGTTATAGTAATGGCATGATAAATTGTATAACTAGAAGACAGTGGGTCTGTTTTCTTGTCTTTAATATAATGCTACAAATACCAGATCTGCGAGCTCGGCGAGCTGAAAATTTCCTTTAAAAGGCTCTGAGAAGTTAATTCAAATATGTGTAAGTTTGGTTTGCTACAAACAAAATAAAATCAATCCATCCGTGTAGTACATAGATGAAAGCGTTATGCAAACCACTGTTTGAAATAGGACATAACGACAACTCGTCTAGTTCGTTTTTAATTTCCTTTCTTCGTTTATCTCCCTTTACTCAAAATAAGTATCATCGTACATTAACTGCATGACGCTTAACGTGTGCTACAGTTAATGACACGGGGAATAACTCGCCAAGTTCATTTTCTATTTCCGATCTGATAATCTGTCCTTTGTATTCAAAATGAAATTTAATCTAGAGTCATTGATCCTGTAACATTTAAACAATGTTGACGATCAGAACAGGGCACAAATTCACAGAGCTGAGGTGCAAAAATTCGCAAGTTAGCGCCGGAAACGCTTCTTCCACAGAGGTCGCCTTTGTTCGTTTTCTTTTCGAAGAAATTATGCATTGCTATAGGTTATTAAGATAATCTTAATTGAGTTGCTCTCCAAAGATCAGGAAAAAAAAAACACTTTTCTGTGTGCGTCATACTGTGCATCCGATTTCGCAATATAAGTTGAAAGACAAGTGTTGACAAGGTGAACTAGTTCTTAGACAAGTAATCTTTGCTACGATAGGTTGTTAACTCAGGTACTTCTTTCTACACAGTATGTCATTTGCGTAAGAAAAGTGATAAAAGAGAACTGATGTAAAATGCTAATCTAAATAATGACGATTATTACGGTTCTCAATCTAATCATTATAAAATATAACACCATGACCAAATTAACTGGCCGATTTTCGCTAAATTCTTCATTACTCAGTTTCCATCCGTCGCAAATACATGCATAAGAATTTTTATTTACGTTTTCTTTCTTTTTGTTTTAGAATGGTGTTATCAATTTCCTACGGTTTGCCTACTTCTCGCTGCAGATTCTTCATTCTTTAAGTTATTGAATAATTTAAATCTTTGTAATTACAATGTTATTATCATAGACAATCGTACTAATTAATTGAAAGGTAACCTCCATAGCAAGTTTTGTGAAAGTATTCTTTTTGATGACTGATTTCTATGAATGATTAAATATTGCCAAAGTGCAACATCACGGACGAACAATTAGAATGTAACTTTACAGACGAATGATTAGAATCGCCATAGTATAACATTACGGACGAACGATAAGACAATTACGGACGAACGATTAAAATCGCCATAGTTTAACATTACGGACGAATGATTAGAATCGCCATAGTATAACATTACGGACGAACGATAAGACCATTACGGACGAACGAATAGATTCGCCATAGTTTAACATTACGGACGTTTTAAAGCTCATCGATGTCTTTTTTATTAGAGTCTATTCTAGTTTCTTCACATATGAAAATTCAAAAAGAACCTTAAACCGATAGGAACAAAAGTCATAGTGAAAAGTCGCGACCCTGTATGCTTTAATAATGTCTGCACTACTAGTAAACTAAAAGCTATAAATCGCTTTACAATAATACTAAGCACAATACCTTTTCATTAAAAGTAACTATAAATTGTCTTCAAAAATTTAGAATTCGTTAGTTTTTGCATTTCTATAATAATGATTTCTCTTTATGATGAAATATTGTACTGAGGATCAAATCAAACTTCTGAAATTGTAAAAGATATTTTCTGCATATTAAATCGAACTGGCCTCCGTGCAGATGTAATTCACAAACATATCTCTTACTGAAAATTTATTACAAAGACCAGCGATCAAAAAAAAAACAATAACTAAATATAAAATAAAACAGGATACATTTTTATTACGAAAAGCCACCTTCCAAGAATACTTAATAACCCTATCGATTTGTCTGTGGATGTGCACATGATGACATGTGCACAAAATACACGTACAAAGAAAAGCATATATATACAGCAAGGAGAAAACAAACAATTCAAAGCCACCTGCTTCGGACGATCTGTGGAAAATACACCACAGTTTATAATCATTCGCAGGATAAGGCATGTTTATCATTTTGAAAAGTCGGTCGTTGGAACAGTAAACTATATTGATGCTTACCTAATTGTAACTGTAACTGCGCTAAGCCTTATCAATGTGACATGCATTATGCATATTAATCAATATTAAGATAAAACATGATTTTCTTGTCAATCAGGTGGCGTTATTTCTCAGGTGAGCTTACCATTCTTACAGCAAAAGTTTAGATTCGATGGCGCATCATTATTATTCTTTTTTTTATCTATCGGCCTTAACCGACGTTTCGTGACAAGGTACACTTGATATACAATATAACCAATTGCGTTGTACATTGTTTAATCGACCCTTAAATATGATAAAGATCAAACATTAACCGCAAGTAATCGAATACATCGAATATACAATGTAACTTATTGCTTTTTACATTGTTTCATCGGCCCTTAAACATGATAAAGATCAAACATTAAATGGCAGTAATCTAATATATCGAAATTATCAGATTTAAATCAAACCCCGTTATTTGTACGTGCCGATGTATAATTTTGAATTTTGTGATACAGTACATAATGTTATATTTCATATTATCTTTAAGTTAAATTTGTGTTAAATTATTAGAATGCCATGTTGGTGAGATAAAGTTTAGAATGTGATTTAAAATATTTGCCATATTAATGGACAGATGTTGATCCGTTCTAAAAATTACAAATGAGACGTAACAAAATTAAATAAATATACATTATAAACTGTTTATGACGCCTCAAAAGAGTGAATACTTAGGCAATTATTGCAAAGGAGCGGTATGGCCGCTGAATTGTTCCGCCGTCCGGATAAAGAATTCCACCAGAGCTGGTTTGGAATGCATCAGCTGTTCATAACTTGGTGGAAACGCACTTGGACTGTAAATATGGCAACATTATATGAAACTATAGTAAAGCTTTACATTTTAAACACAGGATCATTCCAATTGATCCAGTTTTGACAGGGATATTTCATACATAACGACACAGGAGTATGAGTACATGACAACATAGTATTTTAGAAACACAAGATGAGATTCACATTTGAACTGTCAGAAGATAAATCAATACACTTTAAGGCAATCGGTGTTTTAGGTATGTGATTTCTTTATGGAGTGATTATTCAGAATATGTATAAACTGTCACCGCAAAAGTCATTGCAAAATATCATTTCTGGAATATTTGGTCACATTTCATCGGGCCCCATTTCTTTAACATTAAAGTATATTATGAGATAATTGACTTCCTTTCGTCAATATGGGAGAACTTTTGGATGTTTGTTTCCAGACTGACTCTAGATAATTTGGTTGAACTTGTGATAAGTGATTCGTATAATTCCTTTCGTTTATCATTCATTTTATATACGTTCGAATGATTATGCAAGTATTAAGTGACAAACATCAGACAATCATAAATTTCAGATCTCTATGCCACGCCTGTATTAAATAATTCGAAGAGAAAGTATGTTTGATTTTTGAAATGACAGGATCACATGCTTCTCGACCACGATCATAGAGTGTAATTGATGAGCAAAACTAGCAAATATCCTTAAACAAATAGCTATACATAAAATGCTCTTCTAATTCAATATCGAACTTCAGAAACTTTAAAAACAAAGGGTTTCAGATTGCATTATCAGAACAGGCTTCTTGATATGACCATAATTTAAAGATCTTAAGTAGGTTAAAATAAGTCATGTTGTAAGTATCAAATAAAACGCTTTAAGTCAATGTATGTAATAAATATTTAATTTGTTCTGATTTAGTAATGTGTCAATTAACAGTTTTACATTTAAAGTACCTAAGCTTTACCGGTGATCTAAAATGGAAAATTTATCACAATCTGACTAAACAGAAGAATGGACATTATTTCGTTCTCACCCGATAATTAAAAACGCTATTAACTCTTTCATTACAGAATAATGCGTCAATTGAATTTTAGTTCCTCATAAGACAGATATCTAAATAGAAAATGCATTTCAAGGGTAACAAGCATGTAAACATACTTCGCATCGACATATGAGATTCGATCAATTTAATTAACGTTTTCAGCTGAAAGTCAGACGGATAATGTATAACAACCTGACTCAATTGGTAGTAGGCGGATTGATTCATATCAGATTTAGGCAGTGTTATTGAAAGCAGTACTGTCAGGATACGATTTATATGACCAGGGAAGTGCATAAGCCTTTAGTATCTTGAGCAATTTACTTATCTTGTGAGGTCACCTTATGATGCCAAAGACTTGTTCAGAGTTTGAAAACTTTCACAGAATTTGTAAACTAAAAGAGGATATATTCTTTACGAAAATAAAGCTAGGCTAGTCTTCAGTTGCTTGCACTGTGATGCCACAGACAAGTGTAAATTAGTTTTGAGAAAGGTACATACAAAACAATCGTGACGCGAACGCAGACACCGACGAAAGGGTGACAACAGAAGCTAAGCTATTGGATCTAAAATGCATATGACGTAATTATCGAAACCATCTTCTTATTTTAGTTTGTCGTTAATGTTTACGTGGTTTATAATTATTTATTGTATTGACAGATATATACAAACAATGTTGGGAAATTTAACGAAACAAATCGTGGATTTTTATTAAAATTCGTTGTTTCCAAAAATAATCATAACGTTATTCAAACTTCATATACACAGACAAATACGTCTGCCCTTGGCTTCGACACAATTTTCACTTACATATTGTCGTGCCTTCGTTGAAAATATAAATTCATTCAGTTCATACAAAATCAACACATTTAAAGCAGCAAAAAATGTTTTCCTTGATGACCCAGTATATTAATTTATATTGAATTAACTAATTAGTTCTTCATATTTTTACAACAAATATCGAATTCACTGTCCCTTGTATTGGATCTCATACAAAACAATAATATCCGCATAAATTCACATACTTGTCTTTTGTGCATTTTCTTTTCTCTTCTTCTTCGCATTCATTTTACAAAGAGTAGCAGATAAAGAGTAACAATGCTCTCTCATCAACAAATTTCTTATTTCAGTTTACCATCCCTCCCCACCCCCCCCCCTCCCCCACTCCCTGAAATAATAGTAAAAATCGATGTCTTAATATGTACTTTTCAGCTGCTGAATTGAACATATTATTTAATTCTTTTTACCTTTACCAGATTGATATACTGATACACGGAATTTATATTAAGTACTTGTGTCACCCGAAAACTGTATACGGATGATGAAAAAACTTTGACTGCAGTGAGTTTAACATTTTACATATACGTACATTTTGACAAAAAAAGACTCACCCAGTACCTTCAGTATCCTATTAATAACATAGTACACATTCTATTTTGCAACATCTCAAACAGTTTGTATTTTGTATATTACTGATATGTTTAATATTCAAACATTTTTTTTTGTTTTATTTAAATCGAACTATTGACAATTATTACCAACGATAAGCTAGCTCGTCAACTGGAATTAAAACCAGCACGATAAGAAATACTTTTGATATCTTGTGTAGAAAGTTGAATGCTTCTTCTACATGACATGTAAATCAAACATACGTTTCGCGGCTTCACGCATGGCTTACTCATACTGCTGATCGCTATCGTGTCTGTCATGTATTGTTTCAAACTAAGTCATTTGTGTTCATATTAATATAGTAACTCATTCTTAAAATGATAGCACTTAACGTCAAAAGTAAGCTGGCACTATATTCACTTATTTCAAATTGGTAGTTTAATGATTATTTTTATCTAGCAGGGAGATCTTCCAAAACACCTAGAACTCTTCATAAAATGGAAAGTACAATGTACTTTATCTTGCAGGATTTTTAGTGTCCATAAATTCACTTGCATCATGTAGTCTATTACTGACATCTTCCACTATAATAGTTAATAAAATTATCAATACCCTATCATACTTATTTTATCACAATAGTTGCGTATTCAAATACATCATTAGTATCATTAATTTAAAGACATGAAAATATACTACATTTAAACAGTCTATCACCGTATTCTGCTTTGAAGAGAAATGATTTAAAAACAGTAGCTACTGGGTGTGTATGCTTGTCGATCAAACATCGCAGTTACTTACGACTGTGGTTATCGTTTTAAGCAATGTTACGAATAAAATATACTATCTATTTTTTATTCAGATATTTCATAGAAACCTTTCCTTGCCTAAGCAATAGTTTGTTACATACTTACCGAATTGACGTTTTCGAAGCGATTGTGTGTACGCCTTTTTAACAATTGTTTTGTTGAACGTTTGTGTCAGCTTTTAATACATGTATTCATCCAATCACAATTTATTTACAATTTTGCAAAGCTGTAAGAGTTGGCTGCAGATATTTTTCAAACCGACCAAAGTACCAGATATCAACTATCATTATTGACGATTTTGTGATTTTCAGTTCATTAAACATAATCACGCATATTGATTTGATTTCATATTCATTTAGTGACGATGCAGCTGCAGTTTACGAAATCTACTGACTACAAATGGTCGAGACCAACTCTTAGGAAAAAAAAATTCTGGGAGACGATATAAAACATCTTCTTAAAGCTTCATTGATTTTAAATTGATCTCAATGATAAACTTATTAGTTTCAGGGATCAATCAGGGAAATCCCATTTTAAGTCAATAGCATTAAGCTTAAATGTATATATGTACGATATCTTGAGTCTACATTATACGAGTTCAATCGTGTGGATATTCAGTCTATTGCTGTCTTATTTAAGCTGCAGTTCAATATAATCATAAGCTATTGATTCTTGTTGCTAATCTGATATATAAGTAATCAACGAAAATACTTCAACTACACCGCAAACAATATAAGTTTCAGTGATTACGTTTACTAATTTTCTTTGAAAACATTTCAAACACGCCAACAAATTTGAAACATGTGTTACGTTTGAATTCAATACATCTCTTTCTTCTTTTAATAACTTTGAATATATGAATGGCCTTTATTATTGCCACGAAGGAAAGAGCAATGCTTTATTGTATCAAAACAAAATAGAGCGATTACAAAATTTTGCTCAGCTATGTGATTTAATTTAGTGTAGAGTTCTATATATTTTGATGAATAAGCAGCATTTGAAAAACGAGAAAAAGAAAAACCGAAGAAAATTTCAAATAGATGAAGTCTTTCAGTTATTGACCAGATAAAATAGCTTTATTACAACAGTATCTTGATCTGCAATGTTGTATTCAGCACGAATTGATTTTGCCAGGCCTGTATTTCACGAAACGGATGCGATGCGCCGTGTGTGATTCGGCCTTGCAGTATACATGAGAGCCAAATACATTATTGCAGTTTCAGGTACTGCTTAAATCACCCTTTTATTATTTACATATACATTTTCTAGTGTTGTAGCAACCAAACTATATGTTTAGGCAAATAAGATTGAAAATCCGTTTCAACGGTGAAATATTTGACGCTTTGAACGTCGACATGCCATCATTACTTCATTTATGACGTTATATTTGACGTCATAACTAAAGTAAGTAATTTGATTGTTGAATATTTTTCCGTTGTCGATGGGAGTTGAATACAAAGTTTTGTTTTGGTAAGTGTAATACATGTTGTAGTTCAGACTGAAAACTCGTAGGTATATAATATAAGTTGAAATAACAGTGGCTTTATCATAACATATCTGAGTAAATATCATCTTACAATTTAGCAAACCTTTTTATAGTAAAACAGTTGTACAACACAAAGAAATAAACAGAACATTAATGTGAAATAAAATAATTTAGAATTTATTGTCCTGTTATTAAGACGAAAAGTTCCATTTTCTGTAACACGTTATCACCACGAAAGCCTAATTTCGAATTGCCCATAAACAAATATATATTAGTTATCATCAGCTTCCAATCATTCCTATCATCTATCCTTTTAAATCATTCATTATCGGTAAATAATGTTCACAAAAATGCTTTTTAAAGAAGAGTGAATAGTTAAAGGAGGATTATAATGAAGTATATTTAAGTTTAATTATTATAGTTCGAACCTCCAAACTCGTAGAAATGGAAACTATTTGAAATGTAGGCTACAAACATTTTCCTCGCAATTGGATACAGTGTTGTATAATTGCTTGGCCCTTTGGACCCATGAGAATCAATTCCATTTTAATGTAATAGACTACTGCTTAAATTGGAGCTAGCGGGGCGTGACGGATGTTACACATTTCTTTATCTCTCAATCAAACCGAGTCAGCTATTATCTAACGTTGTTGCATTCTATGCATCCAAGCGTTTTCAAACACTTTATGGTGGTAAAGATTTTATTTATTCATCATATAAATGGACGTCTTACCACACTTTGCATGTGTACAGGGTTGTCGACATTTCGCCCCGTAGTTGTTTCAACCACGAAGAAAAAGCAATTTAGAGTGACTTTCTTGCCATGGAAAATTTACTTCATTCCGTTGACAATCATTAGATATGTGGTTAGACTCATGAGGTTCCTCCCTGGTTTAAGTCTTGAATATAAATAATTAGAATCGTTCGTAATTGGACTGATATTTAGAGATCGTACATAAAACTGCTGCTTGTACCTTTGATTGCCTAGAAAAAATGCCATAACTTTTATATCAAGATGAATATGTTGCTATTACTAATTAGTTACAAGTATTTACCAAATCATTAAAACTGTACTATGCCAGATTCCTTTAACAAATAATTTCGCTCTATCGAACCTTAACCAATACAGGAGCATTTTAAATGACCTTGGAGAGAAAATATTCTAGCGTTCATTTCTGTTCTGATTACGGTTTTCGTGAAATTTGTTTGTACTGTTGGTTAACAATGTAGGTCACATGAAAACTGTTCAGCTTTCATTGTGGTAAAAAACCATTACGAGCTCCCTGAATATCATTTGATACAAGAATATCTGGGTGGAACTACCCTAAATGATGACCAACGAATGGTTCGAATCCGCAGAGATTAAGTGAAAGTTATTCAAAGTCCACCAGTATTTACGTACAGATTGGCACGATAAGATATATAGGAACCGGGTTATTGCTAATAATATAAACTATTTATGCAAGTAATGTAGAAAGTACAATACAATGATGTTAACTCATGCTGATTATTTCATTTTAGATAAAAAATGATACTTGTAATTCTATTAAATCTATTGTTACCTTTCTCATCACACAACCTTACCTTTAAGACTTCCTAATACCTCAATGTTACTTTAAGGTTGCAGCAAGCGAATAATAATAGCAGGATCTGCGTTGCGTGCAAAGATAGAAGTAGGGAATATATGAAGTTCGTGTCTAAATTATAATCATATCTGTTCTGATTTGTCCCTTCAGTCGCAAACGCCTCGGTAGCCTAGTGGTAGAGCGCCCGTTTCGTGTGCCGGAGGTCGTGGGTTCGATCACAGGCTGCGTCATACCAAAGACATAATAAATTATGTTAGTAACTTCCTCGCTTGGCGCTAAACGTTAAGAGCATAGTACGAGGACTGGCAAGCCCGGTGTCAATATAATGTGACTGGGTAGGGTATCATGCCACGTGTCTATGGCGTGATATTCCAGTGAGGCATTGCACATACTGATACAAGCAGACAACGTCGTTTATGTGACGGGAAAAATGTTGAAAAAGCACTATTTTCGAATAACCATTTTTCAAATTTAATCTTGTCTGTCTTCGCTTTCATTACTAACTCTATGTTTCAGTTATTAAAACGTAGTCTTACATTTTGAGAAAAAGAAATCAAACAATATCGAATCATAGAAGGAAAAGTTTGTTTCACAAGCAAATTGAACATCATATAATACATGTATGTTACTTTACACAACATCTGTCAGTTTACTGATATATATATATATATATATATATATATATATATATATATATATACAAATGTACGTTGAATTCCGAAAAAAAGGGCTGTATAAAGGGACAATTATTGGACAGTTCAGCGCCTTTGAATACTTATCATTTTCAAAGAACTGTTAAATATCTTCGTTTCGATACATTTGCAATAATGTCCCAGTGCTGAAATTTTACATAACTAGATTGAAAGTAGTTTTCAGCAATTGTTTATTTTTATTTCTTAACAAATGGTATTCATTTTAAAGGGAGACAACATTTTAAGAGAATTTTAAATATCCATCGTAATGGACAGTACGGCAGGACATGTAATAGTCAGGTAGATTGTTGGTAAAGATGTTAATTTATTAAATATTTCTGTGGTTTGAAGATATACTCCTTAACCTTAACAACATGCCAAGGGATCAACTCGATACAAGTTATCATATGCATACAAGTGACCAACACCTCATAAAGATATCTTTTGCTATAAACTTAGTATTTGATATAGCAGCCCATTCTAGTCAAACAAGTAGATCGTACGGATCAAATAATCAAATATCATGTAAGTCAATTTTTGAGGGTGCGAAGGGTTTTGGGTATCCTGGGACAAGTTGCTGAACTGAAAAAATGATAGACTTGAATGCAAAATGAGAAAATAGCGGAGTGGCAACGTAGAGAACTAATATGAGCATATAACGATATTTTTTATAGCATTGGTCGAGTCCCACTTTAAAATATCTGGTTGTTTGTAAGGTAATTAAATACATATTTCGTTATTTTGAAAAAAATCTTTTTGTCGTCCCTAACGTTCTGTTGAAAACCGTTTCTTTATTTGCACAATCTTGTTATGCCATTGGAAACATTTTTTGTCATTTATCTCACAAAAATGTAAAAGAAATAAACACCAGCAAAAGCCCAACGGAACAACCACATTCAAAGAACGCAGCCACCAATACAGCACTCAACATGGAAATATGGATGTATGAAAACGCATACACGTGCATAGTAGCTGAGCATTATGTATACCCAAACACATATTGTCCAAATGTAGATAATGAATGTTGACAAAAAGAACACCAATACGAACATGCATGCGAATTAAAGACATCCAGGGCCTTCAATCTTGATGACTAGATGACGACTACTGAGTCTGTTGGATGATAGATGCCGATAATAACACAAAGCTGACAAAGAGTTCTCAATGCAATGAAACTTTGTAAAAATTCGCCATTATAATTTTGCCGTTGGTACGTGTGAGTTCAAGGAAGACTCTTGTGATGACAAGAATTCCTGATAAAACTATTATTAACATTCCTCAAAAAGTTGTACGATGTAGTTTGCCAGCCATTGCCAATATAATCTCAGAATATTCAAGAGCTAAGTCCAGAATGCCAGACAAAGACAAATATTTAATACCCTGACGTGATACCCATCATAAAAAAGCAAATTACTTGCCAGGCTGAGCTAAAATGGCCGAAAAATTCTGAAATGACAATTACAATAAAACCGTGAACTTTCAAAGACTCCAATATCATTCAATGAAGTTTTGAGATGCTTTGAAACTTTCAAAAGGCTTCTATTTATTATAAAACGTATCAGCTGGGAACGAAAAATAAGAGTAAGTGCTTTTTTGCAGGAATGCTAATTATAACAGTTAATTAAGTGTTATATCAGCTCAACGCAATACAAATTCTGGGCCAGCCAATTGGTGCAGAATAATGTTCATATAGAGCAGAGAATAAGCTTTGTGCAATTACAGGCTAAATAAATATCGTTATAGGCATGTATACATCATTATTAAAGCACAAATAAAAAGCTACATTACTTTCGGAATATCATGGTATTTGCTTATTGTACTGCTATAACTGAATTAAAAAAAGGCAAATTATTTTGAACTTGAAATAATTTACTTTATTTTTCAAGAAAAAACTGAGTATTGTAGTTGCTACGCCGCTCACATGCGATTCGGAGCTCCTCTAAACAGTTACTATGCATTCGGATACATGTTTTCTTTTGCCTTGCTCGAGATTGGTTCCAATCAAGCAAGCCGCATATGTTCATTTAGTTCGATTAAGCCATTATCGCAAAACTCTATTGCGGGTTAAGGTATTTAAGTCTGAAAACCACGTGAAAATTTCTCATTCTGCTTTCGACCGATACATAGCTACATTGTCACATACAGTGTTCAGCAACGATATAAACTTTACCCATCCCCGCACGAGTTTTGATTTTCACTATAACTGTTAGCAACTTCGTTAGTTGTAATTGTCTGACTAGCATCTTAGTTATAAACTGGACGTCATTTCAATTGAGCTGCTGCTGTGTTCTTTTGTGTTTTTCAGTATTGTTATCGCTGTCGCAACTGTTTGTATAGCTTTGGACTGTTTGTACTTTGTTCGTCACTTAAAGTTTATAGCATTGGTCTACTCTCGGCTGATAGGATTTTAATGCTTAGTTTCAAGACAATTGCTTCGGCATACGCTGTCATAGTTTTAACAGTAAGTGGCCTTAAATTCCCCTACTTGAATGTTCCATTCATTTCATGATTTATAAACATTCTGTAAAGCTAAGATAATTACTTAAAAATGAAAATGTTAAGTATTTTTGTGTTGTGTTTTTCGAATGATAAAATAACGAAGTATTATTATGAATATAAAATGCGTAAGTTTTGTTCTAACAAAATATCAGCTTATCTTTTTAAATCTTCCCTAGGGGTTGTGCTCCTATTAAAAAATGGAGGGTTTCCACCGGCGGGTTTATGATATATTTTGTACCTCGCACAGTAATAGATCTTTAATTTAGAAAATAATTGATGTTGAGAAAATCAGATTTAGGAGTAAACAATTACACATATTGTGTAGTTTTAAAAATTAATCAAATCTCCCACAGGGAATTTGCTTCTGTAACTGATATGGGAAGATTTTAAGTGCGAAAAAATGTCGGAATAGTTTGTTATTACAAATGTACATACAATGTTCATATGAGAAAAATATTTCCATTTGAAAATGTTACAAATTCACTAGGTTTCACTCCCGGAATTGATAAAGTGGGAGAAATACTCCCGTGAGTGTCCCGTGGAATCGTAAAAAAACCACTGGAGATAAAATACTTCCAAGGGAGAAACGACTTTGAAATTATTTAAAGAATTCATCTTAATTGAAATACACAATTAAAATTAATTCATCTCAGTAATTTCCTTATGAAACCCGCACTATTGTTAGATGTTAAATATTCAAAGAAAAGTAAAAAAACAAAAAAGGTACTTGAGTTTGCGAAAATTCGGACTTGCAAACTAAATCTGGAGACTGTTCCATGCGGAATTAGCCGAAATAAAAAGATTGAAGTTTTCTTTTCGAATAGATCCCTCTTCATTGTCAACAACGAAGGCAAACTAATATATCTTAACACATACTATCTTGTGCGAGTTTTTTTGCGAAGTAAAGTTCTAGCTTGATTGTCTTTAGACGATCTGGTTTCATGAAATTAAACTCGCACGGCTCATCTAGACATTTTGAGAGCCGTTCTTATAAGGCAAAATTCGTATATATATATTACTATAGAAAAATTATATGCTCTTTCAATTGACTAGTTCCCTTTCAACTTTATGTCATGTATGGATCCAGTTATCGCTGTAAATAATCTAAGGAACCTGGAGGTACACAGGTCTTTACATTTTCATTTCATAGTATACAAGTAACAAGGACAAATGATAAATTGTTACAAGCGTATATCAATTTAGTGATACATCCAAAATACAATTTTTCTGACATGCTAATCATCAATAAATATAAGCTAATACACACTCGGAATATTCGTGTACATTAGCCATTCTTCGAAACCATTCAAGACCATTTTTGTTGGTGTTAGTGTTTTGTATGTATTGGGGGTGGGGTGTTTCACACTGAAAATGCCTCAGCTAAAAATAAATCGTTATTCAGGATTTAATGTGGAAGGAAGTGGTCTCTGTGACAAGGTGGTTAAGTTCACTGACTTCGCAGCACTTGTCCTTCAGCAATATGGGTTTGAGCCTCTCTCGGGGCGCTGACTTCTTCATGTGAGGAAGCAATCCAGTTGGCATACAGTAAGCGGGTGGTTCTACCCAGGAACCCGTCCGTGATAAAACGCTGGAAGGGCGCTTTTGGTCATCTTTCACGATGAAAGACTGGACTGGAAAAGCGTAATGTGACCTTTAATTATGTCGGTGTGACGTTAACAACCCCCCAACCACACCAAAACAAAAATATGATACGGGGAGAAAAATTGACAAACATGCTAGTGGATTTTCATTAGCAAATAATCGGATCATAAATAGGACTTTGGTATTAAGTAATTATAGGTTTCGTGTACGAAATAGTACTTGTATATATCCTTGTTATTATTCTTGAAGAGAAATAAAGATGAACACCATATTTAAGATACCTGCATCCGTTATTCCAAGTTTCAAAGTAATGATTAGCTTGTCTACTGTTATACTTAACGATATTTTTCTGAACCTGTCAGTAACGTTGGCAAGGGGGGTGAAACGATACAATAATGATCCGACTGATGTGGTTATAATTATCTCCCTTTGTTTGAATCTTGAATTGAATCAATGTAGAAAAAAACCCATTTACATTTATATCAGGTGTATATTATTTGTTCACGAACCAAAAAGATCTATGCAACTTGTTTAATTAAATTTTCTTGCAGCTTAATATTGGTCATGAATATAGATGTTCTTAGTTTTAGAAATGTTTTCTACCGAAAGGAAGGATGAGTGGTTTATGACCGGAATGCAACCGAAAGCAACTTAGATAGTGCAAATGTATTACCAGTTATATTATGTGCTAAACCCGCAACGGATATTTATAATAGGCTACCCTTTGTCTTATGTTAGCAAGGGGAGTAAAACGATATACAAATCATTTTGATTAGTGTGGTTATATTTATCTCCCTTTGTTCGACTCTTAAATTAAATCAATGTGGAAAACGTGATTAGTTTAGTCAAATTTTCTTGTGGCTTATTATTGATTATGAATATTGATGTTCTTAGTTTTAGAAATGTTATCTACCGCAGGGAACGATGAGTGTCGTGTGTATGACAGAAATGCAATCGAAGACCACTCAGATAGTGCAAATAATGTACCAATTACAGTATGTGTTAAGCCCTGCTGATATTTCGTAAAAGATATATGAGCCGCGCCATGAGAAAACCAACATAGTGGCTTTGCGACCAGCATGGATCCAGACCAGCCTGCGCATCCGCGCAGTATGGTCAGGATCCATGCTGTTCGCTTTTAAAGCCTATTGGAATTGGAGAAACTGTTAGCGACCAGCATGGATTCTTACCAGACTGCGCGGATACGCAGGCTGGTCTGGATCTATGCTGGTCGCAAACCGACTATGTTGGTTTTCTCATGGCACGGCTTATATACATGTAATATCATATTAGATAAGGTCTCCTCTGTCTCATGCATAATTCTATTTTCTAGATCTGGGCGATAACCGATATTTTTGTTTGATTTAACATTTCCCATATTAGTCCCCCCTTTTCCGCCTTAGCTTGTTTAGTGACATAAATGTCGTGATTATTGTCAAATGTGGGGTATTCGAAGTTCCTCATCTGTATTGAATATAACAACGTATTTCCATGCAAACCCATCTCAAATTTACCTCTCAAGCATCAAGTTAAAGTAAACGACACTGCAATGTACACTAATTGGAATATCAGCTATCACATGCTATCATTTTATGTCATTTAGATATTTTCCAAGCTTTCATTGTAATATGTACCAATGGTCTTTACCAGTCCATCTTGGTATCTCCTTCACTTAAAGTCTAATTTTAGATATTGAATGGACGAAACAAAATATAACTAGATAAATTAAATAAATAGATTGAAATAAATAAATAAATAATTTATAATTGGGACATTTTGTTCAAATCAACATTTTATTGATTGGGTTTATCAGAATATGTAAAAACATTAGCTTTTTTTTAACAAAGATTCAATATAAAAAAACGATTCGAATATCGGTTTTACATAATCTTTTATCAGCTATTCAAATGAAAATCGGCGCATAAAATGGATTTAACGGCAAATGAAACATAATAGATATTATACACTTCAATATATAAAGCAGTATTTTTTAATGCATAATACTAATTTCGCTGCATAATAAACTATTTCGGATACAATTCCACGATGTAAGCACAATAAAGACAAAATATGTACTTTCAGCAGTCTCAGTACTGCTGATATACTGGAAGGTATTTCATACGGTGGTATGTTAAGGATATGCATTTATTTTTTAAATTTAAATTATCTCGAGCGCGCGACATCATATCTCGAGCGGGCGACATCTTATCTCGAGCGCACGACATCTTATCACGAGCGATCGACATCTTTTCTCGAGCGCACGACATCTTATCTCGAGCGATCGACATCTTAACTGGTGCGCCCGACATCTTATCATGTGCGCACGACATCTTATCTCGAGCGATCGACATCTTATCTCGTGCGCATGACATCTTATCTCGAGCGATCGACATCTTATCTCGTGCGAACGACATCTTATCTCGAGCGATCGACATCTTTTCTCGTGCGCAAAACAACATCTTATCACGAGCGCTCGACATCTTATCTTTATATATTAATGGCCTTTGTGTGTATTTAGGTCATCAATGAAAACATACGGACCAGTAGATAAATAGGGTTCCGCCTAATCAGATATTATTTAAACTTCCCACAAGTACAAGTTTATCGGAATCATCATTTAAAAAAGCAGTGTACATAATTGGTCATCCTATCTTCAAAATTAAACAAACATAATTAATGATGCTTACTGCATGTTAGAAAGCAACAAATTGCAGTTCGACTGATAGTATCAATTACACATTGTCAAAAGAAGTTATAAAATTGCATGCATGTATTAAGAGGAAACGAGTATATTTTTTGATATATGGATGAAGCCTACATACTAAATCTTTATTTTGTCCGGGACTCAAATTTATTCCTTTGCGTTATCACTGAATTTTTGCTGCATTAAAAAAAATCAGTTTGTGTTTTTAAATTACTAACTCGTAAAACGGTTATAA
The DNA here is from genome assembly GCF_021730395.1 of Mercenaria mercenaria. Classification (NCBI taxonomy): domain Eukaryota; kingdom Metazoa; phylum Mollusca; class Bivalvia; order Venerida; family Veneridae; genus Mercenaria; species Mercenaria mercenaria. The sequence continues at coordinate 45,365,036 of NC_069378.1, forward strand.
ATATAAACGAAATAAAAGAAAAAAAGGTGACAGTCGTATGGTTTAACCAATGATCTGAATACACACGATGGGGCTTAATATATATAGATAAGATGTCGAGCGCTCGAGATAAGATGTCTTGCGCTCGCGATAAGATGTCGAGCGCACGAGATAACATGTCGAGCCTTATCTTGTGCACTCGAGATAAGATGTCGCGAGCTCGAGATAAGATGTCGTGCGAACGAAATAAGATGTCGTGTGCTCGAGATAAGATGTCGTTTGCTCGAGATAAGATGCCGAGCGCACGAGATAAGATGTCTCACGTTCGAGATTAGATGTCGTGCGCACGAGAAAAGATGTCGTGCGCTCGAGATACGATGTCGTGCGCTCGAGATAAGATGTTGTGCGAACGAAATAAGATGTCGTGGGCTCGAGATAAGATATCGTGCAAACGGATTAAGATGCCGAGCGCCCGAGATAAGATGTCTGGTGCACGAGATTAGATGTCGTGCGCTCGAGATATCTTTAATCTTAATTTATCTTTAAAGAAAATAAATACATGTCCTAATCACCGATATTTCATGATCCTAGTAGGACTCGAGCCTACGATCTTCGCATAGAGCGGCCAAAACCTGAACCACTAGCCCGCCGCTCCGTTTTTTATGTAAATTATGCACATTTAAAGATTTATATGTAGAAGCCGTACTTATTTTAATTATGGGAATAGACTGCTATTTATACATACAGCGGTAACGGGTAAGTATAAACAATGAACATTAAATACGGATTGAGCGAATGGGAGGCTGTCTCAGCCATGATACTGACTGACAGCTTTGTGTGAAGCAGTGAGGTATTTAGATTGTAACTGTACATTCCTAACAATTGACAACTTGAACTATTGTAAAATCATTATAGAAATTTGTCCGAATCACGCTGTTAAAATATTAAAGTACATTTGAGCCGCACCACGAGAAAACCAACATAGTGTGTTTGCGACCAGCATGAATCCGCGCAGCCTGGTCAGATGGTTTCTCTAGTTGCAATAGGCTTTGAAAGCGAACAGCATGGATCCTGACCAGACTGCGCGGGTGCGCAGGCTGGTCTGGATCCATGTTGGTCGCAAACGCACTATGTTGGTTTTCTCATAGCACGGCGCATTTATTTTTGAGATATATATGGACATTTTCATGTATTGCAAACCATTTTAACTTTATACTTAAGTTTTGTAAATCTCTAGTATTGGCTTTACACTAAATTAGAAACTTTCCATCTGGAAACTGGACAACATCTTAGAAAAGACAAAATAAAGAAAACATATAAGTTATACTGGCAGCAATAAAAGTTCTCTGTTATATTCTTTTCTTATGCCATTGGTATGTGTCCAAAATAATACAACGAAGTTTTACAATATCTGAACCCGTTAACATACGAAATAAACGTTAAAACAATTTATTATCTAAATGTCGGTTGTGTTTATTAACCTTGAAACCTTGAATTAATTGTTTTATTATACATCAATAAGCTTGCTTAAAATAGATTTCCTGGAAGAATTATTGATAAAATCATTTCTTTTCGGAGTGTAGTATCCGTGACCTATGACAAATACCTGACTAAAATTACCATTAATTTAACCACATTTAAGTTATCGTCAATTTATGAAACAGATATCCCACAGATAAATAACGTTCCTATACATCAACAGATCGATCAGACGATGTGATATTTTGTTTGTTTTACACTTTTAAATGGGCAATGCACAGTGCACATTTTACGTGCAAATATTGTCTATGAGATTGACAAACAACTATAATCAGGGAGGCATAAAAGTTGCTGTATCAGCGTTGGCGAATAATCATATACGGTAGTCGCGAAAAGCCATATGATGTCAAAAATATTTCTTATTCAAGTTTCGAAGTTTAGGTTTCTACAGATTCATAAAAAATAAAAATGACTAACACTTCTTGATTTGGTTAATACATAATTGTTAACGTATTTTTATTATTCAAATAAGGATACACAAACAAATTTCAAACGTACCGACCGACACAAAAGTACTCTGCTTTAATTATTTGATATTGCATTTGTTTCCTAATTCTAAATTGTTGATTTTGACATATGTTAGGCCTTACCCTTCTGACCACATGATCATAAATGATTAATATACAAAATACAAAACAGAAAGCGAATGGATGGGACCACTCAGTCATCCAACTTTCAGTTTTATAACTGTCACTGTTAATTTTCTAGCTTTGTTATTAACATGGGCCAATAGTTGGCAAAGTCGTAATTGTTTTGTCAATGCGTTATGAAAATCGGTAATGTCCGTTCATTTACGTTTCTCTGTATGTGGTTTCGGTATTCTATGGAAACCATTGCGTGCTTTTAATACATTTACGACGGAAGAATGCCTAATTGACACACGAGAATATGAAATCGCACGGATATTGCCGAAATACTGCAAGGTGACCTTCACAGCAATTTTTGTTTAGCGTGCTCTTTAGTATGACTGATTTCTATGAACGATTAGGAGTGTCAATAAATAGTGTAAAATTAAGGAAGCTGTATAACTATTGGATGTTTTTTTTTGTTTTTTTAATTTGAGTCGTCTCTTATCCTTTGTATAGAAAAAATTCAATTACGTTTTAGTCTTAGATCAATAAAAAAAACACTTAATTTTGAAATATCAAAGGTCGCGACGCTGTGAGCTTTTAGAATAGTTGTACTATGTAAATTATCATATCTGATGTCGGTTGCTTTGTGATACAATCCTATAACTAGAAATTGTAGATAAAAATAGTAATTTTATCTTTTGAACTACAAATGTATTTTGTTAAAAATTTAAGGAGTAGTTATAAGAATTTAATGAATGTTTTATTACAATTGACAAAGTTATTTAAAATATTTTTTACTTCTTTCAGTTTTCTTGTATTACGTAAATATGACAGCTTGATCTCATGACTTCATGCGCCGAGTGTGCCATATTAAATTTTCGTACTCGCAAAATTTAAATTCCGTTTTTACTTGATATATAATCATTTATTTTTATTTCGCTTGAATCTGTTCATTTTTAACAAACGTCACTGTTTCTTAGGCTAATAACTGACATTTTTTTCTGTTTCTAAAAATCTTTTACTCAAACCCTTTATAGCGACAATATCAAACACCATCCAGTTCATTTATTAAGGGAGAAATAACACTGAAATTTTACTAGGTAAGCTGCGGCCCTGGATTCCTACGTTTGATTCCATCACGTGGACGATTTAAATTACGCAGACGTCACAAAGATTGCATTCTTGCAATGTAAAAGTCAAGTTAACCTTTATAAATGTAAAAGATGGGCTGCAATTAATTTATATTTTAACGGTGTATCGACTTCAAGGAATACTCGATATTCTTTTCCGACGATGATAACAAATCACTATATACGAATAGGAGATATATATGAGCGGTAATCGCGTTTCGTTTAGCCTTAAAAATAACGCCTTAATACCCTTATGCTTCAAGTTTAGTTTCAAGTTTATTCAAATATATTCCACTGGGCTTTAGTCCATGTCGGCAAACATTTACATAATATATGACGAACAGTGTAATATATATAAGTAGAGAAGCTATGACATATTACATTTTGACATGATAATACTATTTCAATTTATATTATATATCAAACATTACAAAGGATGTATATCTAAATTATCGGACAATATTTCGCATTGCTGAGAATATGACTAATTACTCTATACAGTACGAAACGTACGGGTGAGCAAAATAACTGAAACATAACATTTATTTGCTAAAAGGCTATTGTAAGTAGGTAGATTCCATGGTTTGTATAGACCCAAGACTCAATACTCAAACCTGCCGCACTAACCTTACCGAAACGAAATGCAAGGTAATAACAGTCTATTAAATTAAACATAAATGAACCGCATAGGTCCAATCTTAAATAGTCGAACTAATTATGTAAGATTGGTTTCACGGTTGTGCATGTGTGTATAATAATATTCACCTGTATTGAAAATTATTAAGTTTTTAGGAATTTGGATTTTATATATTAGCTGTCGGGTTTCATAAGTGTGACACTTTCCTAATACAATTCCACATTTATACTATTTTACGTGCAAGTAAAGATACAGTCAAGTTAAATATTTTTTGTACCACACTTATGTATTTAACATATTTCATAAATATAGGATCATGGATAGTGCGTGTTTAAATTGCATGAGACTGTATTGTTATAATTGAGCAAGCATAATTGCAACGAAGTAGTTATAGACAGCAAATTGCATTACACTTATGATGAGTACTTTGTACATTGTCTGTCTAGCATCGGTCTTGACTGGGCTCATACAAATGTTGTAGAAAACTGAAAAACATCAGACAACTGTACACTTAAGAGGGTTTTTTAATTAAATGTTTTCATGTCGATAAAGTCCCCAAAACTAATAAAATTTAAAGAAAAAGTATGTGAAATAATTATATCCGGTCATTTTTCAAAAGAACTAAGTGTACAAACTCATGTAGACCATTTTGGTTGTTTATTTTGTTAAGGAAAGAAGACGATAACGAGACTTTAAAAATACAGTAAAGTCTGTCATTTTCCCCTGTATTTCCCTGTATTACATGATTAAGCAATCATAAAAAGGTCATAGGAAATGAGATACGTTGACTTTTTCCTCACACAGAGAACATGTAGGAATAACTGTATAGACAAACATGTAAAAACATGCAGATAACATACAGAAAACAAGGATTGTAAATAACAATTGTTTGACCGCATTGCTATTTGTCAAAATAATGACTTAATACGAAAACGAACTATAATAATGATCAGTTAAAAATGCATACTGGTTAGATCTGTCAAAGGTTTTCCTTTTTTCTGTTTTAGCAAGGGTCTCGTCAGAGACTCTTGCTTTAGTTAGGCTAAATCCGAAGACACTCGATGAAAGCCTTTAGATTTGAACGGCCAAATTCGCATGAAGAATGTAATCTTTGGTTAACAAAAAGAAAGCAGCGGTAAGCATTTGCGATATCAGCTGGAAAATGGATTTGAAGTGATATTACTTATACAATAGAAATCACCCAAGAGAAATTCGCTGTTAAGATATTGTAAATACAGAATTAAATAAAAATGTCTTCCTACGCGAAAGCGGCTTTCAACGAATGGAATCATGCCTATCACGCATGAACTGTATGGGACAATACTTAATCGATTAATCAAATGAGACGCTTCCACTGGAATTATTTGCGCTTATCAGTTGTGTATTGTTTAAACCTTCATAGTTGTAGGTTTAACGTGTTATGTTTGTTTATTGACAATACGCAAGTCAAGTTCTTTGCTTTTGAGGTTTAAGACAATTTTCTATGAGCATGCAATACAAAGGTTTATATTGTGCTACATTTCTTTTAGGGAAAGCCTGGCTATTTTTAGATTAACATCCGCGCGGTAGATCATGGTATTAATACGATACAGAAATCTGTTAGACTGTGTTACTTCCCTTGTCTTACATATTTATTTACGTCTGAAATAGGAGTCTAAGAAATCTGTACGCTTGTAATTGGTTTGTTAAATGGCAGACAACTTTTTTTTAAATAAAATAGGTAGATGTACTTTAAAGGTCTTTATATTCAACTGGTTATTTATGGTGTTTATAGAACTAAGGATTCCTGCGTGTGAGTAATTATTGTGTAAAATAAATGAACAAATGCTTGAATTGAATTTCCTAGCTCCGTGCAGGCGGCCGGGTCTAAAATCTTACCTGAGGTAACGGAAGTCAGAAAAAGTAGAAACGGTTACCCATCCATCCATCCAGATTCAGCTCAAATTTGCGAAAAAAGTAAACTGTTACGAGACACTTTTCTTCCCACCATTATTTTAAAAGTATACATATGATTTAGGTCAGTCATTTGCAGATAATGCGGTGTGCATTTCTTTTCGAAAACAATATTCCGGAATGTATCCACGATTTTGACAAAGCACTGGAACCAAGTTGTCGAGATTTTAATTTTTGATTAGTCATCTCCTCGTTGTTATTATTGTACAGTTAGTAAAATTATGGTTGATTTTTCGTAACAATAATACGAGGGACGTTCAATATGTAATGTTACTCCGTATGTAGTTCCGTAACCGCTTGTTATTTTTAGATGCGGTTTTCGGCACATTATAGAGCAATTTATTGGCAACAAAATGTTATATAAATTATAAAAATTGGTAGATTCAAAGTAAAAATATAAATCATTTGAGTGAGGTGTACTCGGGTATACTAGACAATTTTATGTCCAAAATACTGAGATTGTAATATGCAATTCCTTGATTCTACTATTCATAAACTAGAACTATAGTTCAATTTTCAGTTTAAACAGATAAAACAAATCATGATCTTCACAAAAACATTTGAAAACTAAAATAAAAATGTTTATAACAGTTTTAAATTGAGTGTGTATATTTTTACTCGAAAATGATAAGGTGAGTATAATAAGCCTCTGCAATTTTGTACGGCGCGATAATGGACGCAAACTAGATTATATTTTGATTGGTTTTAAATGTCAAATACCAGTTATAGCCAATTAGTGCCTGATAAAAATATAACCGATCTGCTAGTGTGAACACGGTATTTGTGTCCACACTAGGCATAGAAATATGGTTTAAATATATACATGCAATGTAGGAAGTTAACGAATATTTTGCAATAAGCAAAACAGGTTACAGAGAAGGAGGCTAACAGAAACAAGAAGGAGTCATCAATGTTTAAACTTCTGTGTTCATCTAAGAATTTCTGTTCATTCCATCTATAGTCCATTTTGAGCATCAGCATGGCTCCATATCGTAATTTAATGTTTTTGTTCCATCAACACTCCAATTACTGTTGCCAGCCATAGCATCAATTGCTTGTTTCAAAAGAGAAACACATGGTATTCTTCCGCCAAAAGGTAAAATCTGTAGATTTGGGATTGTAAAACCGGTTATAACTCATATTTGCGTTCACACTTGTAAATTAATGTAGTATTACTTTTTAATATAGTATTAAAACCGCCTCCCGAGGTAGTTTTAATGCTATATCACAGAAACCACCTTTACACCACATTTAGTGTGGACGCAAATGAGTTTAAAAAGTAAACCCAAGTTAATATAGGATTAAAAACGTAGTCTGAACACGGTATAAGTTTCCTAGTAAAATGCGTAAAATATCTGATAAACTCATTTTTCTGTTTCTTGAAAAACAGATACAGAGGTTAGAGGATATGAGATACGTAGACTTCATCCGCATGCAGAGAACAGTTCAAACCAGTTTTATATACAAATACATGTGAGAGCATTCAAAACACATTCGAAAAACAAGGCATATGCCAGTTAAATTTATATTCTTTTATAATTCAAACGATGAAAAAATGTCATTTATTATCTCAATGCGTAAAATAATGACTTGATACAATGGACTGCACTAAACATGATGATAATAAAGTAGTAATTTATACTGGTTAGGTCTATTTTTAAATTGTCCTTGTCTTTTTTGTTATGTCATTTTAGAGGTCATGGGAATTATGTACGACGTGACTAAAATTCAGAGAAACATTTGCACAAACATTCGGTATAAAAATGAGATGTTTCGGTTAATACAAAACTATTCAAACCATTAACAAAAACGTTATTATCTTCGAGAATGGGTGCATTGTTAGTTGTCACAAATTTGACCTGTCATGATATTTACTGTAATTATGCATTTTTTTAGATCTACGAACTGTGAATAATTATTAACGATAAACGGATAAATAAGGAAACAGTGCGATAAAAATGATATAGAAATATGTCTTCTATTGTGCCATGAAATTAACTCCGAATATGCTGAAAGAACTCACATGCCAAACAGCATTTAGCAAACTGGCGCCAATACGACAAAATTTATCCAATCATTTTCAATCTTCCGTAATCCAATACCGATGACAAAGTTTGGCAAATAAAGTCCTATATTAGAGTATTTAAGGAAGCTAGGAAACTGTATAAATAATATTTGTACCTTTTATTTTGACTTTCTCTAAATGCCATTTTTACTAATGTTAAAGAAGGGCATAATTATACAACGTTTTCCTTATACGTACTTGTTTTCAAAAACTACATATAGAGTTTAAGCGTTTAATTGGTATGTTACCGTATGAGGTTTATAGGTTATTAGCATTAGACATTATTTCAGGCACGAGCGGGAACCTTGGAATAGCCGTACATCTTCCGCAATCCAGCTCAAATGACGATCCGTTCAGGCGTCCAGCGGGCGCGATGTTAGTATCCGATGTCACGCACGTCAATAACTCGGCCGCAAAGGCCGCCTTTTTCTTTCTAAAGAGTAACTGTGGTAAATGTATTAAATGGCATTTTAGCAGAGATAAAATTCATAACACTTATAGGGACACCAAAACGATGAAATCGAGCGGAACTGTCGGAAATGTGTGCTACCTATGTTTTCAGCGCCTTCAAATCAACAAGTTAATGAATGTTTGCTGTACATCTACAAAAATTATATCGTTCTCGAAACTAACCGTGTTTACTTTAGGCATACAGGTGAATAACATTTCAAACAATATTTAACAAAAATATAATACCGTCTCAAGGTCATGAAAGAGACACTTTTCTGTGCGCGTAATACTGCGCATGCCCTTGCGCAATCTAAGTTGAAGGACATATATTGACAATGGCGAACTAGTTCTGAGACTAGCAATATTTGCCTCAATAGCTTGTCATAGCTTGTCGAAGGGTCATAATACTTTTTTTAAATGTGACTGCCACATTTTTGTTGTGAACATAGAATATATTATTTTCTTGTTTTATCCATGTATTTATCATAGGTTTGATTATATGATTAACATAATAGAAAGTATTATAAATTGCACTTTTTTTATTATCTTCCTTTGTGTATTTGACTTCATAATTTCATGTGTTACACTGAAAAAGAACATTTTCTAACTATTCAATTATGTGTAGTCTCTATTTGTTATCTATTTTAACACAAAATTAAGAGCCTTATTGACTTAAACGTAGATTCTTCGTTCTACTTGGCATATCATTTTTGTAAGAAAATTTGAAAAACTGTAAAATATTAATCTAATAATAACAAAATCGCGTTCCACATACGGTTTTCAATCTTATATCAAGAAAAAGAAAAAAGGACCTTAATCGAAATGCTCGCCACATTCAGCAGCACTGTGTTTCCATTTGTCCAAATGATCAAAACGTTTATTTACCTTTTCCCCTTTTTTATAGAAACAGTCTAATTTGTAAACTGCTTCTTGTTTTTGATTTTTATCTGTATAACCAAAATGTTTATCGTTGCATAATTATACTAACTGCTTCAAAGGTGATCTCCACGGCAAGTTTTGTCAAACAAATCTTTCTGATGGCTGATTTCTATGAATTATTGGAATCCCAAGGGTGTAACATTACGGACGTTTTAAAGCTCTTCGATGTTTTATCTTAATTTGAATCGTCTCTATTTACTTCAAATATGAAAAATCAATTAAAACTTTAAATATGTAGGAACAAAAGCTTTATTTAAAGGATGTTACCCCGTGCTTTTACAATATTTTCACTTACAGCATGAAAATCGTCATATCTGATATCGTTTATTATACGATGACATCTTTTTCTCTTTCTTGTGATTATAAGGGTCGATTAAAATGGTACGTTATCCTTGAACCTCTTTGTTTAAAGTTTAAGAAGTAACGATAAATATTTGATGAACACTTTTGATAACAATGGGTGTAGTTATATGAACAACATCTAGTTTTCTGAAAATTAAATGTCTTGTCTTGTTACAGGTTTGACTAGATACGTGCCAAATTGCAGGTAAATTGCTATCAAGTATGTTCGTGTTTGAAAATCGTAACCTTTGCATTCAGTTTTACCTCATGCATATACTCATAATAACGCTTAAATCTATACATTTTTATCAAACGAAGCTGACAAGAAACTAAAATAAGGTATACTCCACTAACACAGCGGTTGGGTATTCTAAAGTGGTTAGTTGTGCACAAACCTCACGGTGGAAAAGAAGGTAATAATCATCCGCGGGATAAGGCATGTTTATCGTCGTTGGTACAGTACATTACATTGATATTTTGAGTCAATAACCTACCTAAGTGTTTGTTACTGCGCTTATCAAATGTAACATGAATCATGCATATTAATCAATTTAAAATAAATTATGAGGGTCACATTAACCGTGTGCAGGTATTTATTACAACTTTAGTTTAAATCATGTGGTGCATCACTTATTTTCTTTTTCTTTTCTATTTATCAAAAATAATCAACGGCGTAAACCCACGTTTCGAAGCACTACACTGATATATAAAACATCTTATTGCTGTTATTTTTTTTTCAAGAAATTAATATTTAAATTTTGATATTTGTTTACGAAATATTTTTTTTTTTTTGACTGTTTCCGTGAAAATTAATTATAATTGTTTTCTGCATGTGGTTGAACTGTACAGGTATTTGGCTAATTATTCCGACAAGTGGTATTCTTAGTTGACGAGTACTCATTCATATGTACCGGAAGTTTTAAAAATCCCTGTCAATATGGGATAATTGGGTTTAATAATTAAAACTATGCTATGGTTTTATCTGCCATATTTACACGTGCGTTTCCTCCTATTAAGCTCTTTACAGCTGATGCATTCAAATTCTGGAACGCGGAACAGTTCACAGGCCATAGCGCCCTTTTGCTACACTTGCCTAGGCATTTGCCCTTGAGGTGTAATAAACGGATTATATTACATGTTTGTTACTCTCCAGTTTAGAACGGTTCAGCATTTGTTCCTTAAAACTGCAAATATTCAATGTATCATGGGCCTTGTCTTCTGACTTCCTTGAAAAGTATACTTTTCTAATAAAAACAAACAAAACATTTTCTTTTTACATGTTTGTGGCAATATTACACATGGAAAACCGTTAGGACATCTCATATGAAGTTCAGTTTAAAAACATGCAATGGTTTATGAACATATATATGCCTTTTCTATTTCAATGTACATGTTTAAATACAACAATTTTGTATGCAAGAGGAAATGATTTAATTATTTGACCGCTAAATGTGCTTTTGATCTTTTTGCAACATGTCTGTGTCATGCACGCGAAACATCGCATTGTAACGTGGGTGTTTGTGCTAAGTCATTTGAATATCCATCCATGCATAGAAGATCATGCATAAATAGATCAGACAAAAACAAACCAAAAGTATTTCATATCTCAGTGTGAACTTCACCTTTAAACTACGGCTTTGAGATTCTCTAGCAACAATTTGTGATGTTGATAATTGGTGTCATGTAAGTTCGAAATCCGACCTTGCCCTAACAAACATACACATACACCCGTACACACGGACACACGGACACTACCAAAGATGATAAATTTTAATGAATTGTCATGATATTATCTTAAGTACTTTAGTACTTTGTTGCCGATGCGAACACCAGTGCAACATATTCACTTATGAAAGATACATCAATCTTACATAGAAAACAAACACATTTTTCTTTTATTCAATCTATTTTTGCAATGGTTATAACCAAAATATATCCATTTTTGAAATCAACAGTATATATATTTTGTCGTTATATTTAATTTATCAACTGAAAATAAATGTAAAAAATATATATCAGCTTCGTTTAGCCTTAACCATTTCAAGTTCAATAATAATTATAATTCTGATACATGTATTCGTCTACAGTGATGGTATTTATATCAAATATTCATTCAGTCTTAATAACACTATCATATTCGTACTCTGAATTGTGTATACTGTGCACAAGGATTGGAGTTAGCCTGACAAATAATAAGATAATAGTTGTCCGTTATGAATTCGAAATATCGTTCATCCGAGTAAAGATACCACAACTGCGTTTTGAACTAATGTTATTCAGTTACACATACCAGTAATCGAAGTACAAAAATTAAACTAGCATGGTTGCAAAACATGATAGACGATTAACAAGATATTTGTTTTCATTTTGAGAAACAACTTAAAGTGTAGGATATTATCAGTTTAACTACAACAATGCAACAGCGATCATATTTGATAAAACAACGAATCTATTATATTGTGGCTTGAATGCAATAACTTAAACGAAGGTTATCTTAACTGACTAATAAAATTTAAAATATTCTTTTCATTACATTCTGATTTCAAGATATTTTTCAAAAAACAGGTGTTCAAAACATTATCATAGAAGGTATTACAATTCAGTTGACTATATATGACAATATTAATTCTAATTAAGAAGTAGATTAAAATGAATTAGTTGTAGCAATCAAACAAAACGCTTTAAGTCAAATTGAATATAAGATTTCGACTGCCTTTATTTAATAATGCATTTATTGATACTTTTTACGTTTAAGGTACATTAGCAAAGCCAGTGTCAAGACATGCCAAGCAAACAGAAAAAAGAGGATATGTGGTGTGGTTTGCGTAAATTTCCTTTAGATATGGATGTGTTAAAGTGATTAAAGTCTTAATCGCGTATCTATTTGATCTCCAGAGAAGTACCAGTTTTGGTACATAGTCCCTCAAAGTTATTGTCGTGGCTTATTGATTGTCCCTTTGGGATCATGGAATGCTCTCATTTTCAACTATGATAGAATTCCTCTTAAACCGAGGGCTAGAGGGCATGAAGGGTAGTTGCACATTGAACAGACTCAATTAAATCTTTACTGTTATATTGTATATAAACGGAAAGAAACGTTTTACCGTATTTAAATATATTTAAAGACTTTTTAAAGGTCATGAATAACTGCAGGTGTTTTTCCTGGAAATTTTGACATTTTCCAAGACTTTTTCAAGTCATAAAGCTGTTTCAACTTCAGCTATCGACTAGAGATCAGCTGTCAATTACACACTGTCTTGTCTTAGTAAAATCGCCACTTTCATTCACAAAGTTAAAACTCCACAAGTCCTCCAACACTAACGTCCAAAACTATTTAAAGATATATGCACATGTGTTCATTTGGCATTATACGTAGAACTTTCAAAGAGACACAGGTTGCAATGACATCAAAAGCAACAGCTCCAAAAGTACTCATTTGTCTTGATTGTTCAGCAGCTGAATCAAGTAATTAGTTCAACAGTCTCTTTTGACAACTAGTATCGAATGTACAGTTTACAATGATGACTCTCCAACCAGATAGAACAATGATATCTGCATCAATCTACTTTACACTATCGGAAAGTGTTATCTATTCGTGAAACAACTACAGTTCATGTAAGTATCAGAACTTTTAATGTGTATTTTCCTTTTTCTTCGGATCCGTTTTAAGAACAAATAAACGAAACAAAATAATATAATGCGTTAGCAGGTAAAGTTGAGGTTCTCTCTGTCTGCACATGTCTTCGTTTCTCACATGCTGTTCATCGCCCTGAAGTTAAAACATAAAGTGAGCGTGTTAGTGATATGCTACTGAAACGAATTTACTTGTTTATTTCTTTTCTGACATATCGGATAAATATGTTATTTACACGGACCAAATACAACTAATACTAATGATACTCCAAAGTTTAAAACTGACATTTTTTTTGCAATTAGATAACGAGGAAGAACTGCGGTTGACTTCAGTGAGTTTTAATATATACATGCATTTTTATCAAAAGGTCGTCTAGTACTTTCGGTTACCCGTATATTACATAAACATTTTATTTAGCAACATTTCAAACAGTTCATTTTTTAATTTTAAGCATTTAAATGATTTTTGGGGGTTTTCAGTTCGATCGAAATACGGACAATTATTACCAGTGATAAGGTACATGTAACTTGTAAATTTCAATAAAAACATTTTGTTTTAGAAATACTTTTAATTACACTCTTGTGTAGAAAGTTGTATTCTTCTTCTACATACGAACATTTGAAAACGCATTCATACGTTTTACGCGTACGATGCCCATGTACTTCTTTCGTGTCTTTCTTGCATTATTTCTAACAGTCAGTAATTTATTCATATTGATATAAAATACATTCTTGAAACATTTAAGTTAATTTGATACAATATCCGCCCGAAAAAAAAAGTTCAACATGAGATGCATTAAATAACAATTTTAAACAAGCTAAGAAAACTCCGAAACTTCCCAAAGCTGACATCAACGGTTTTGAGCACTGTTTTGTTTTTACGAAAGGCAAGGTTCATCAAAACAAAGTTTATAGAACAAGTCACAGAAATAATTATTTCTTTTCTTTTACAAAATTTACTCCATGAAGTACGACCAGACAAATGGTCCTGCGCGAAATTATGATTGATATTTAAATACAAGGCGATTTTGAGAAACGAGCAATTTACTTGAAGTTCCTAAACAATTTTAATCCTGCTAACTAGTTTAACGAATAGAATTTAATGAGTTTCCTATTATACAAAGAAGATGCGATTACACGTAACTATGTACAAATTTGTATACCAATAAAAATGACTTGTTAAGACAGCAAGAATCTCAAAGTAGGCATCGGTGTATGCATTTTGATAGTTTTATTCCTTGTTTGGTAATTGGATGATTAAAAAATTTCATTAATATGAGACTGTTTGACAATGGCGGATTATTAGGTTTCGTTTATCGTTAAAAAGATATATTTTAGAGATTAATATATTAAATCGAGTTTGTAGAGATTTACTAATTTATCTTGTAGCCTTTAGAGTAAACAGAGTTTTAAAAGTAAAGTACACTGAGAAGCATAATTCGCAGTATTTTTATTATTCTAGTAGAACGTTTTACAAAGATGTTAGTGTCACTTGCGCTACAATGTAGAAAAAGTATTTTTTTATTAATAACGAAACAAAATATGATAGATAAAAAGCGAAATAGGGAAGTTGTGATTGTGTGACTGGCGCCGGTGTTAAATTACTTTTAATTTGGACATTTTTAACATGTCGAGTTCTGATCAACTCGTGCTGGAGTACGTGGACAATAGTTAAATGAAAATAAGGAGAGATCCCTGATTAAAAGTCTGATGTTTTTAAACTCCAGTTATCCACACCATGATAAATCTAAACGTATTTCTTACAGAACTATTTCATCAATTGTAAAATATGCGTTCCTGTTGAGTAAACACTTACTTGGATTTGACACCAAAAAATGGAATGATCTTAAGCTGTATGTGATGGAAGTAATGTAGAAATGGCTCGTTTCAATATTTTACAAGGACTTATATCTCGCAGCGGGGCAAATTCGAGTAGACGAAGTAATTTGCTAATAATGTCAAGCGTTGAAAAAGGTAAACGTGTAGTTACGTTGGACTGAGTAATTCTTCTACAATTCATTCCAACGCGTTCGCACAAAATGCTTAAAATATCGTACACCGTTGTTAACGTTTCAAATACATCAATAGTTTTCATTTCACTGAGCACATGTTTATTCTTACTGGCGCAAATTTCAAAGAAAATTTACCGTCCAGTGGAAACATCTTTTATGTCCTATGCCCATTTCAAAAGTTCAGGTCAACCGGACTATAAAGCATTGAGTACATTAATAATTATTTCAGCAATATTGTTCTGTCCAATATGGTGATACATTTGGACGAGTATTCATTTGGAAAATAACATATTAGACTAAACGATATGTTTGTCAGAGAGCTTCATGGCAAAATATACCTGGTATTGTACAGGAAAATGTTAAATCATCTTTTTCACTATATTTATTGAGATTTCATCCACAAAAAGTTTATGTAATATACCAAAAAAAAAATGATAAGAATCGTTGAATGGTACAGGAAATAGGTATAGAATAAATTCACTTGTCCTAACTTAATCTGAAATGTAGTTTTAATCAATAAACACTGCTGACGCACTAAACAATCAAAATAATTGATTATGATAATTATGATTACAAAAGTGAAAATTAAGGCTTAACTTAGTACTGTTTAGAACATGAATTCTAAATGTAAAATCATCAGCCAAAGCGGCCATTACTAGAGTTTTCATTCTGTGTCTCTATTGTGTATATTCATTATCTAATTCATCGTTTGTAAAGAATAAAGATTGTATTGAATACCTGCAACAAACCAGTTACAGTTATGTTTGAAATATGAACAAAGATGAAACAAAATAAAAAAGCAAAAATAAGAAATAAAAGTTAATTATTCTGATCAATTTTGAATACAAAACCGAAAAAAAAAATAGAAAAAAAATATCATAATTGTTTCTTTGTTTGTTTCTTTTATTTAAATGCACAGTTTAGATACATAAAAATGATATGAAATAAATGAACAATCGCAATCTAAAATTATGTTTGTGATACCCGGGACGTCGTTGTTGTTTTTATTGCGTTACTTAAAATGTTAACAGCATGATCATAGAAACGGTGTAAGTGTTTGAGAAATGAAAATTGAAAATATCTTTAAAAATCACCGTTTGAGCAATCTACATGGATATGAAATAAACATTTGAGTGTTAGTTTAGACATGATTGTTCTTTTGTGTTATATAACTTTATACTTTATTGTAAATGTTCTTTCAGATGGGTATTTATGGAATAAAAAATAAAAAACGTTAGACTATAAGGGCAATTTGGCGACCCCTTGATACAATTTTGCCCAACTTCCTGACTGTTTTCAAACAGCCATTTGGTTTATATATTAAATCATTGTGAATTACGATACGTATGACATGACAAATTACAACTAGAACATGACATGCCCTGTATAGATTCTACTTTTCAGAAAGTTTTTCCATTCACTGCAGACTATTTTGCATTCTCTGCACAGGTTCCATTTTACACTAATTTGCTTTTCACAAAATTCTACCATTTCTCGACTTAGCAATTCTTTGTTACACTAACTTGAATAAATCAAATTGTACGCACAGGTTGCATTTATTATTTCCAACGTACTTTCTAATATATCCTACTTAGTTGTTCCTAAGTCAGATGAAATATCATACAAATTATTTCCACGTAGGAGTTTGTAAGTCGTACGGAGCGCTTATTCCGTTCTTTGTATAATTTTGGTTTTATGTAGGAGTTAACTGTTCGTATGTAGTACTTTATGTCCTACGTAATACTTTCTCTGCTAGATATTAGTTTAAGAATAGTATCTGATTACATCAAAAGAAATCTAAATTTGATGAATTGTTTTGCCATCGACAACGTTTGAAATACATTCAGTATATTTACTTATTTCAAATTATTAGTTTAAACTTTTAATGACTAATGTTATTTGATCAATAATTATAACTATCTCTCGAAAAAAAATCTTCCAAAACACCAACACACTTTCTAAAAAGGGAACTATTATATCTTGTAATACTTTTATGTCCATTAATTTACTTGCACCACAAAAATTGCGTATTTAAACACAACTAAGAATAATTAAAATAAAAATATAAAAACATACCAGCTTTACACAGGTTTATTTCCGTATTCCGCTTTGACATGAAATGATTTAAACTACCTTCTTTCAAAAGCATCTGCTCAGTGAATATGCTTGTCGATGCGTGATGGTTCTTTTTAAAACAAATCAAACTGTTAAATGCACAGTTAAAAAACAAAATTTCGTGTAACTTTGTTACTTTGAGACAATTCCATTTAATACTATTTTCTCTCGATTTTTTGGGTATGTGAAAGGAGAGTATCATTATCTGTGACATACAATACCTTCAGCATTTTGTTTCTTAATGCACAGTACATTTTGAAGGTGCCCTTTAATGAATTACTACATGTTTACACATGAACTGGATCTCAAATCAAAGAAGCAAAACATTCACGTAAACGTTGCATAACTACCGATCCTTTAAACACGCCCATATTGCAACTATTGACTGATGAAATAACGCTAAGTTTCCTGATTGACTGCGATTTAAGAGTGTCATGTTTGGTTAGATTGATCATCTCCAAAGTTACTTATTATGTTAAGAGTTGGTCATAATTCAGACCTGATTTGTTATGACATGTTTCCCTAGTTGCAGCCATGGAAAAATACTTGTGTTTGTGTTCTAACATAAAGCCATAGAAACCGCTGGGCATGAGGGTATAAAAACGGAATGACATCTGAATGAGGACCACAAACCCTTCTGCTCTTTCCAGGACGTGTTTACTGTGCGGACTTGAAAATGAAGATTTTTATTTCAGTTGCTTTGTTGGCATTTGCCGGTCTCTTCCAAGAAAGAGGTAAGCTGGTTTATGTTAAATTATAAACCTAATTGAATGCATTTTGAAACATAATTTATTACGTATTTTAGGACGTGTGGTTTTGAAATTAAACGCACATCATACTAAGTTTGGTATCTCAATTTCACTGCAATCTGATATAACAAATACATAATGACATAGTCTCTGAATTCTAAATAACCGCTGGTAAGCCGTGATTTTAATATGATTTCCCTATATCGAATGGCAATGCGTGAAAAGGTACTTTGGGAATAAGCTCAAGCGGAATTACTCTACAGGGGCCCGTCTCATGGAGCCTACATAGGACAAAATTACAATTTAGGTGTTAGGTGTTTCACGAACAATTTCGATGTGTACAAACATATAATAGTTACGTCAAAAAAAAAGATATAAAAATCTTTTAGAAGCGGTATAGATAGTTCCTACAGAGGAAATGTGCTTTAAAAGTTCTAATTTTGGAGAGGACAAATCTTACGAACTTTTATGAAACATGTCCCTGTAGTGGAACTATTGCTCAGAGTTTTCTAGTTTTTTTTATAAATTGTGTAAAAAATGTTTTTTCTTGTTTTTTTTTTTTTTTTTTTTTTTTTTTTTTTTTTTTTTTTTTTTGTCATTAAATTTGCTATTTTGACAATTATTTCACGTTACAGTCATTTGATTGAAAAAGGACAATCTGTTGCGTTTTGTGATGAAAACAGTTTATGTTTTAGACTCAAATTTGAATTATGTTTTCTGATGGCGACGCTTGGAGTGCTTTAAAACAGATCTGTCTCATAATCTAAATATAATACGTCTAATTTATGTGAGTTTCACGGTTCACACACGAAAACCAATGTAAGATTAAAAGTTCGATGACATCTTGTATTTCAATCAGGCAGAACATATGCTTCCGTTCTGCCGTTAAGCAACAGACTATCACAAAAGGAACAATTCTCGAAATTAATATTTTTCAACTTGCCTCTAATGATGTGATATGTTTAGGATGGTAATAATAATGAAAGGAATTGTACATTCCTACCAGCCTTCATTATCTATATAGTTTCAGGCTCACCAACTTGAGTACTTCTGCATATAAGAACGCCCAGTTGAGACGTGTTTAATAATCTTTAGGGAATCTTTTCCAGCGACTTTCTACCCTAAGCTTACAAGAAACGGGACCAAAAATAGGCGATTAAGCTTGTAAAAAGCACTGTCACACTGCTGATCCACGAATCTGTTGTTTGGCTTCGAACTACACAATTTGACAAAGTTGAAATAAAGCACAAAAATATTCATACATACTTCAGACGAAATAGCTCACCTTACTTCTTTAGCTTTATAAGAGCAAACGGCAGTCAAAGTTACAAGCACAAACACTTTCTTCTCATCGGGTTATACCAATTCATAATTTAGTTTTGTGTGAAAAGATCGAAGTATTAATCGTATGATAAAACGATACAAGAATAAGAAGTTGTTTGGAATAAATGTGTTATCATTTTAAAGCGACTAATCCACACGTTGTGATTTGTGACTTTTTAAAATAATTTATCATCGAAAGGCATAATGCCGCAATTGTTTCATATATTTACATTAAAATTAATGTTTGATATGTTTCTAGTTTCCAGTACTACGGGAACATACGAGTTTTTGTTATTTTTCTCATGCACTTTTATAAACAGCTGCAACGAATGATTCACTTTTGTAAATATTGATGAATATAAAATGAAGCGTGACAGTATTTTCAGACACTCTAATCACGTGGGCAGCAAACCCAACTGTACATGCGCATATTTTGCTTCCGTCATTAATAATCAAATGAGCGCACACGACATATAGGTATAGGTATCGTACAGTATTATGCGTTTTGATATGTAAACAAACAAAACAATAACATAAAATTAAGTTAATACACTACGCTTACGATGCAGTGAGTGATTCCTCGTTGTCTTGGAGCGGTTACGGTATTCATTTTATACTTTTTCGTCGAGAGTTCAATTCGCAGACCCGTAAAAATTAGTTTTTAAAATTGTTTTAATTTCTTTATCTCCAATATGATTCAACGAAGTTGACATTCTGTTATGATGTATTAAGGTTTAAGAGTATATCACCAAAACACAGAAATATTTTATAAACGAATAACATCGTTACCAATATTTTATTTAACCATTACATGTTCTGCCGTACTGTCCCGTACTGAAAATATTCTGAAAAAGTTGTCCCCCTTTGAAAATGAATGCCATTTGTAAAGAAATAAAAATAAACAATTGCTGAAAACTGTGTTCCACTTAGTTATGTGAAATTTCAACACTCGCATGCTATTGCAAATGAATCAAATTCGATTTTCATCGTAAAAAGTAGTAAAAACAGCAAAATCTCATGTGTTTCCGTACCATAAAGTTTGTCAGTAATTAAGTTTTCTTAAAAGCCTTCTTAAGAATATTGCATTTATTTCAAGATATCTAAAAAATATATTTCTGTGTTGTCAAACAATCTGGAGGCATGCCGCTTTAATATTACTGTGTTCTCCTGTACAGCTGTCACAAAAAAGAACTTCGATATATCACACGTTAAACTTTAGCTTATTACTAGTATTAATTTCTTAATTATTATACAATTTCAATTTCTTGTATTTTCAAATATCATGATTATCTATGTCACTTGCAATAATGCTATTTAATGACGACTTATATATCATACTTGAAAGAACACTGTATACAAACAAAATGAAATGCTTCATTCTGTGGCAGATGAAAACAAAGCTATTGTGGCGATTTTGTATGGTTTTTTGGGGGGGTTTTTGGTTGCTTTTGGATCATAAAATTTAATTTATCTGTACAGTGTAAAATTAGATATTTTCGCGAGGTTAAAATTTTGCAGATTTGGTCGCGAGGTTGATAATTCAAGATACATACTGCCAGTTAAACTGATTTAGCTATTTATTACAATAATAACAGCACTTTCGTGAGTATTAAATTTCGCAGATACAGACAGAGAATATAACGAAAACAAATCACTGTGGAAAAATTGTGACTTTACAGCAATAGAGTTCCATCAGAGCCCGTCTTAGCGGAGAAGATGTTGCCATTTCAATACATCTAAGACTTAATAAAACAAATTTAGCTTTCATGTTGCTTGTTTGCTTTTTAGCTTTCAATGAATCTTTTATAGGTCTTGCATTACAAGTATATGTTCTTCTGCCATAAATCGTACCCTAGTATCAAAATAACAGGTTATTATTTCGATTCAAATCATTCTTTGAACTTTAGTCGCAAAGGTAAGAAATAGCTGTTCTCATGATGTGAAATTAGAAAACCATAATGAAAACTTTTTCGCGAAAATAACTGATTGAGAAATGGCATTGTTGTCAAAGATAAGTCCCATAATATCCCAAATATAGGTCAAAAATTGTGAAAATTTAATCGTGCAAAAACAATCAGATCCAAAAACTAGTGAACACTTAGCTAGCGAGAATATCTGATTTTATATTCATAAAAAATGCCAGCATTCAGATGGTGTAAATTGATTACCATTTTGTAATAACAGTTATTTCAGACAGAAATATTTCTTATAAATTTTAATAGAATTTATAAATAACTATTTTCTCTTTTAAGATGCTGCCATTGCATGGACGACTCCCTCAGGCGGGAGTGGGTCAGCAAACGTAGCTGAAAACAATGCAGCGGGAGCCACAGTGGAAACATTGGTCGCGACTTCAACCGGACAAACTATCGGAAATTATACTCTGGTGACCCAAGGCTCTCCATTTACCTTGGCAACTGGTGGCGCGCTAACGGTTACAGCTGCAAATACCCTTGACTTTGAAACGACCCCAACCTACACACTAGAGATTCAGTAATTACATTCAAAAGTTTTCAAATGCAGTAAAGATTTCTTATTATTTATTTCACAAGTAAAAAATGTAAGGTCACGAATTGCGGAGTTATATATTAATAGAAGATAAAACTAAAGTGTTCAGAATCTTGTATTGGAGAAGTCCTGCTACATGTATATAACCGTTCTGAATATTTTAGTGTTGTTATACGTCCATTTTAATAAGGTGAAAAATATTTTGCTGTTGTCCCTTAGTCCGTCAATCAGTCAGATGTTGTTTGCACCGTGTACACGTGCCTTTAGTGCTTTTGATCTTCTTATCCAGAAAAACCGACACCTAAATCCCCTTTTAGTTTCAGAGTGTTCGCTGTGCAGGAAACATATATAGCATTCACGAAATCGACTTTAAATCAATACTTTACATTATAAATTTAAAGGTACATAATTCATTTTACGAACGAACTACAATACTTATACTGAAAATAATAATAATAATAGTAATAATAATAAAAATAATAAAAATTTTAATAATGATAATTATTATTTATTTATTTATTTAGCTTTTTACTCATTAATTTTTTTACTTATTTAATTTAGATTTATGTATTTATGTGTATCTATGTATTTATGTATTTATGTATTTATTTATTTATCAAAGAATGATAAACATTAGACAGTTCTAAAAGATATTGCAAATTTAGTAATGATAATGAACGTTATGAGGAAAGAAAATGACTATCTTGTCTCAAACGTAGCATACTACGTTTACTAAGTATAATATTTTTCTGATATTTAATCATTTTCTAGTAGAATTAATATCTACAAATCTGTACCTTTAAATGGTTTTCACTCGTTTAATTTAACAAAAAATTGTGACTTTTGAAATATCTTAGAAATGCCAGCAACACCCGATCTACATTCGGAACATTTCCACGCGTTTTCGGCTTTATCGTATGTTTAACATGGGACTTTTTTAACCGTCCAAATACAGAAAAAATACAGGCACTTTTGTACGCACGTGCATCCAATAAGGTAATATATTGTACGGTCACGTGTTGCAAATGAACGTTCACGATTGGACAGATAAAATAGATAATAGTTCCTATTTTGTTTTTGCTTTCTTGCGCGTAACATGGTTATTACTTAAAAACCTAAAATAAGAATAAAACAAGTGTAGATGAATAAACTGCAAACAATATATATTAGCAATCACTTATATCACGATATAAGTTACCGTGATTTAACATGACAAACGTGAATATTTAAGGAGAGAGTTTCAAATAAGCTTTCAGCTTCCTACTCAATCCTATATGCCTTTTTGATATATGTCCATGTAAATGAATTGTAATGAATAAAATATTATTTAACCAAAAAAGATGTAGTTATAAAACAAATTAAATCATATACTCGCTTAAGATATTGTCAAAATATTACATGACTGGTTAGCTATTGCAGTCAGTTTAACAGTCTTTTAAACGTTATAAACACAGAATTATAATTAATATATTACAAGTTCACGGCGAACAAAAGTCCTTGCCTGAAACGAAAAATATTAAAGTACTTGAATTAACTATACAAAGTTTACTTAGTTTTCCGACGAAAACAAGAAGACAAACATAGCAAGAAAACTACTCCCAAACCATTTTCATTTGTCTAAGAATAGATTTGCAGTAGACAACTGAATATGGTATCAACTTTTGGCAGACATATTGTCTTAAACAGTTATTACTGAATTAACTTTTCTTGTTTACAGTCCTTTTTAATGTCGAAAAATAGGGACCAAACATCGGTTAAAAGCTCCATTTATTAGATTTTAGTGACTACTTCTAACGACGGTGTTAATCGACAAGTGGTGGCCGGTAAAAGTCTCTCTGCACATTGACTCGGTGATGTTGTAATTTTTGGTTAACTGGGATCATGAAGTAAGATTCTATGTGTCTAAACATGAATTTACGGGTAGGCCGTCTCTGGGGCGTTAGACGTATTGCACATTTCATAAATTGTCATGAACAGAAATAATCAAACGAAACTGCTATGATCATGCTTTATTGGCGTTCTATGCTTCTAAAGGATCACTCATTATTGACCACCTCAGTTCATTTTACATAATTCGGCAATCACATTTGTGTAGCTTATTTATTCAGTAAGAATCAAAATCTGGTTTATTCCAGGGTGGCAGATGATGCTCCTTCTTCATCAACAGCGACACTTACTGTATCTGTTACTGACGCCAACGATGCTCCAGTGTTTAGTCCTGCAACCTACACGGCATGCGTAAATGATGGAACTGCAGCAGGTAATGGTATTAGAAAAAAAAAATTAATTTTTGAAAACGTTTAAAATTATTATGTATATTTTCAGACAAATATAACTAATGATTCGTATGATGAAATTTGTGATATAACTAATGAGAAATTGTATGTCTGCTCACATGTCAGCAGTAACACAGAATGCATTTGATCTAATTTACACTAAATAAGTTTAAAAGTTTGAGAGTGTAATGAGGTAAATTGAAAAAGAAAAATATCATATATAGATATATATATATATCTAGCTATGATATGCCGACACTCACTCCTAATATCTCACTCCTATTGTTTATAAGTGTTAGAAACGTGACGAACTAACAAAATAGTGTAACAATGTTCGAGTGATTGGTTGTATTTACCACAACGTCAACGATAAGATACACGGTATCTATGATAAAGAAATCGTTTCCATGTATCTTTATAAACGATATAATCTTCAGCCGATGCTAGTGGGTGTAAAGGATTAAGTGCAATGCTAAACCGATAATTGCACGAGATTGTAGCCCGAGTGCTAGGTAAAGCGGTGTCAAGGAGACCCAATACCGTTTAATATGTTGTTTGTCATATAACTTAATGTAATGCCCAGAGATTTGAATGTCACCCGTCTAGTCGTTTATCTGTAACTTTTAAGCTTCTGGCTTCCGACGTGGGTAACGAAATTCTGTCTTAATACAATTTTGTTACTATTTATAGTAATATATAAAATGATTAAATATCTATTCCCTTATGCAAATGCAGGTACATCAGTGACAACAGTGACCGGAACTGATCAGGACAGCGGAGACACACTTACTTACTCTATTACCGGTAGGTATAACAATACAGTTCAATTTCGATTGGACAAGGACATTCAGATCGTTTGATGACTGTTGAGATCATTACAAAAATATTATTACCAGATTAAGTAATAAAATATTACATACTTCTAAGCTATATATATATATGAAAAAAAAAATTGTTATCACGCATATAATCAGTAGTAACAATTTTTCGCTCTTTAGGCGGGAACACAAACACTGACTTCAGTAATGTTGCATCTGAAATTCGTACAGCGAAAACACTTGCCATGGCAACAACACCAAGCTACAATTTGCAAGTCGAAGTTCATGATGGCACCGTCACTGCAACAACAACCATCAGTATAACTGTTTCTTCGAATTGTAACAGCGCCGCCTCAGCTCTCGTTGTCAGCCTCTTGACCATCATGACAGCTCTTGTTGCATCTATGAATTAAATCTTTGTTGAACAGTATTGAAATTGTTGAAATCCAGCAAAAGCCATTTTAAAATCAATAACTAAAATATTACAATATCGTCGCGCGTATAAAAAACATTTATCTCATGAAACTGAAACAATAACATTATAAAGCAGAGTAACACGACTCAGATAATGTAACTAGTTTGAAGTAATTTATATGCCATCTAAAATTTACGGACTACACTACAACAAAATGTCAAACACTGCTAATGCTGACGATCTAATTTGATTATTCAACCACGTTGACATCTTTAAGGGAAATTCTGCAATTTCCGTACCAGTTAACAAGTAATTCATGTCAAACATAATCAAATGTATATATATCTTGTTTGAATGTCAGTACCGTAGGTGAGATGATTACCTTTAAATCCAGGAAATTCTACCCACATTGCATTACATGGTCAAACGTGCCGTGACTACTTCAAAAATAAAACACTCGAAAGGTGTGACTATCTGTAATAGTGTCCGACTTTTGTGAAATTTAGCGTCTATCTACGAAACCTTTTATCGACTTATTTTCTTTTCAAGCGTAGACGTATCTAAAATTTGTTTTTGAAACGTTATAACAAAAGAAGATCAAACACCATCCAGTTGTCAATTCTTTAACAGTGTAACGACTATAATGGATATCCGATAATAGGTACCGGTGATCGAGTATCTGAATATTCGAAAATCCGAACACGAGAATCCTGAACACAAGTCACTGCTCATACAGCAGAGAACAACACATTATAAATGAATGTCTCAATGTCCTGGTGAGAATGTATACTCCCTACCACGTGTTTCTTTGTTTTTCACATTTTGCGATTAAGAAATGATTTCGGTAATGAGATACCAATGTGTCGATGTCTGAGTCATTTCTAAGTTAATATGATGTGCTTCTTTAGTTGATTTATATTGAGTGCCTTATACATTTACATTGTTCGGTAAGTATTAGTATCAAACTAGATTGAACGACGTAAAAAATGACTGTATACCTTGAACATCAACCCTGCAGCTCAAAGTTGAAAAGACAAAAATATGTAATTGAGCAGTCAATTGCTTTCATTCCATCGGTCTTGCGACAATATCAGCTTAAGTTGCTCAAACGTAGATATCAAACCCTACAGTTAATCAGAATATACTGACAATGCTTCGTTTTGTATAAGTGTATGTGTGAAAAAAAATAAAACAATATATAATAGCATTCTTGTTATCTTCAAGTTGTTATTTCCGTGTTTTAGAGATATTGTTGTTGAAAATCAATCTTGCAATTTATAGAAATAACGCCATAATCAACACCAAGGTTAAAAGATGACAGTTACATGATTATCAGTACATTGAAAAGTCGAGAAGAGGACAAGCCCAATACAAAAATAGAATGAAGAACCTACAAGCCCTTTTTATTAGCTATCATGTAGTTACCAGATCAGGGAAATGTAATCTATCATTGTATTTTGCTATGTATACTAGTGTCAAGTTATTATCAAACAGACACGTATTTTAAGCATGCTTTCCCTGATATTTTCGAAAAGGCCGTAGATATAATGTGTTGTTTATCATTAGTTTTTATGAAATATAGCATCGGCTAAAAGGAGAAATATATTCATCTTAAAATTATCATTGTGCGACCTGTGTAGTGTCAACATTTTTTGATGTATCGAAAATAAGAACAATGCTAACTAGAATAAATTCGAGCTTATTTTGTGTTACAAACAACTAGGATAAATATCCATCAGGGTAAACCAATCATAAAACGTAGCCTCCCTAAACCAAGCCAAGCAGCACGATGGCGAAAAGCAAACACAATAGGATAAAACGAACAAATAAAGGAAATAAGTGTGGCACCGCCTTGGAATGGTAAGCGTCAAAACTACCACTTGGGTGCTTAAACCGGTTTATGGTGTACCAAATCTCACTCTTATTCTCCCTATGCTCCAAAGACAGTGTAAATAGAAATGATCCCCGCCAGGTAAAACCCTAACATACGCAGTTATGTCATAAACAAAACTTCTCTTGTATATTTACATAAAACGTAATCCGTAAGAACCAAATATAAAAAAACGCATGCACTAAATGCCTTTGCAGAAGACAGAACAACAAGGGGAACACCCTTTAAAGCCCGAAGAAATAGGCCAGAAACTCATTCTTGGTGAGATTTAAGAATACTTGTCATAGGGTCCTCCACTTGTTCCGTCAGACACAAACAAAGCGGAAAGTCCAGTGGCCATGTATAACGGCTGAACACATGCGGAGTCTCTCAAAACAGTTTGGTCAAAACCTCGTTTAATGAAACGTTTTATAATTTAATAATTAAGTCATCAGGGCAATTTTCTGACACTTCCCATGAGATAGTGTTGTCAATGTAGTGTTTGACTCCAGCTTCTTCACTTGTTTTAACACTTGGCAATCCTCTATCCAAACTAGCGAATGCAGATGTGGGGAACATCTTTGTTGAAGTTATATTCTATACTTATAGTCAACAAACTCCTAAGCGGATTTATTTGCTTGTTGAATAGTTAAAATGTCTTGCTGCGGGTACCAGGTCTAAACGGGGGTATTGACATTTCTCTTTCCATGACAGAGCTTAAATGTCGTCATCAGAGACTTGTCTTTCTTGGCGTTTTGCAACAAATTTAATGGTATAAATCCATTTTAGATCAGCCGCTGAAAGTGTAAACAGGACCCCAACTGTCAAATCGTACCAAAATGGTCATAAAAAATTTGTTACAGAATGCTGGAGATCCATGAATTTTCAGCATGAAATGTATTCCTAAGTCTGTTCGTGCAATATATGCAATCCTGATTTTCAAGTGACCAGCACTTATACGTTGTTTTCCTTTTCGAAGAATGTCATATACTTCTTTTGCTTCCACTCTATACTGTACATAGAAGATGTAATCAATTGTTTTAGCGAAGCAATCATCACAGTCTAGCTTGAAAGTACTTCTTCATAGACATTTGGATCATGGGAGAGTCAAAATTTTCCTGTAGGTAATAGTTATGGGAAGGCCATTTTTTCTTCATACTAATCCTTGGCGAAACTGATTTGTCTTTTCCTCTCCCCATATGCAATGCTCTGAACACTTTCAACTACAATATCATTAGGTTGTATCCACGAGTCAAAAGGGATTTCACTGAGTTTTTAAAGTTCAAGTTTTCAAGTTCAGCATCTGTGTCCGACTTTTCCTCTCTCAATTTTTCATTATTTTCATAATTATTTGCAGGCAGATCGCTATGTACAGGGTGTCCAAAAGGTTAGAATTGTCATAACAACTGTCTTCAATCCTGTTTTCATTTCACACAACCTCTTCATAGAGCTTATTATGGAGCTGATATTTCAAGATGTAAAGTGCATCATTTATTTTCATCGGTCTTATTGGACTGATATATAAGTATACTCGGTATTTCAATTTCCTTATGTCTTTGAGTTTTTCTGCAATGACTGTGTCAGCAGATGGTACACTTGGCAAGACAGATGCAAGCAGATCCGCTTCTTTCGCCACATCGACCACACTCACATGCACAGCTTTTTGTTTTCCTCGAGGTAAAGCTTATAATTTCATGGCTGGTATCCGTCTTGAAATAAATGTAGATTCAAGTGGGTTCAATTGGTCAACTTCATAAGGAACTTCTGAGTTTAGTCCATGGAACACATAATTATGAAGAGCGAGAGCTCTCGGTTTTACGAATGATGCGGTGGATGAGGTCCACTGTCCTGTGTGGAACGTCCTTTACTGGTAACTTCAGATTGCCAGGTAGTATCAGGGGCGACCATTAAACATTAATGAAGTACATAAAGTAGATAAAATTTTTATGATAGTGTATAGAATCAGGTGGCAGGCAATGAACATACCAAAAGGCCATAATAAGATCTCATAATTTCATAGAATATTTTAAATTGATCTTTAAAAATCATAACAAACATACATGTACATACCTGTTTCCTGAACCTTTTTCGGAACGAACGTTCTTTACAAATGGAGGTGTTTACACTCTTCAGCTTCTGATATTCCTCTTTTAAGACTTTTATCTCAGATGTCTGTTTCACATTCTCCATGTACAGAAATATTTCCTAGGCAGACAGTGTATCAATATTTTGTATATGTGCAGACCTGTCAAGATGAATTTCATTAAGTAGGACACTAGCTCTGTTGCTGCATTTTCACAACTTGTATTGTCCTCCCCAGAGTTATGGTAGTAGCTTCATTACATTGAGATTTTCTGACATTGTACAAAGCTGATGATATGCTTCTGTCAATCTGAGTACATGTAGATGAATCTGTAAGTAGCTGCTTTAAACAAACTATTCATTTCAAATTAGGCGTTACATGTTTCTGAGTAACATGTTCCTGAGGTGCAGCTCTGCGTTTGGTTCTTGTGCACACATGTCGGCGAGGAACAGCAAGCGTGTAGGTGCCATACAATGTTAACACCTGTTTTTCAGAATCATTCTTTTGTAAAGAAGTGTTAGGATATATTTGCACTATGCACTTTCTTATAAGAATTCTGCGAGATATAAATCAAGTTTGTCAGAATCTATAAGTACATGGAAAAAATCTCTTGTACTAGTATAAGGGGAGATAATACAATCACTACTATCGTAATATATTATAAGAGTTTTCTCTCTTGCATTGATTATTCTGATGCGATATATCTTAGTGGCTGAAAATACAATATAAAAGGAGGGGAATATGTAATCTTGGAAACATTCTACTGTGTTCGTTGATTGTGTTTTATTTATTGTATGAACGAACATGTATCGCGTCTATCTCTCTAACTTCAATATCTATTGAATTACCTAACTATAGCAATATTTCATACAGTGATGTAGCAAGTGTCGTATGGGTCAATAAAATGTCGTATGAATGTGTTCTTCAGTTTTGCACGTGCATTTATACTAACACGCGAAACATTCTCTTCCCGTCTATCTTTCTATTCTCCGGACACTTTACTTCTTTAAACTGTACAAGTAAAACGCACTTTGCAGTACTGTCTATGTATACTTTTATCTGTTTAGAAGCTCTATAAACCGACATTCATCTCTGTTTAGATATGTTTGAAGTGATCCTGGATAGATTTGTTTTCCCTTTTCGTGATATTATATTATAATTTGTATTGTCTTTCGAATACCGATGTTGATGCAATTTGTAATGTTATTTGCTGATGTTGAACAATATGTGATCTATTTTAGGCTTTGTCGATATAGACAGATAAAACGTAAGTTTGAAATCGTCAGCGTTAGTGTTAAGAATACAAACTAAGCCCCGGTTAAATGTACATATACAGATATTTTCCAGCCAGTTTTCATATTTGAATGTAAATACGGTATAAAATTATAAGTTACATATGTAAAGCTAAACCCAATAGAACAGTAGATTTCAGTTGAAACTAGTGATCTGAGACGTATTCATATATTGATGTTTTATTAGGTGAGCAAAATCAAAATGACAGTCTGAGAATTGAATTCTACTTAGGAGAAACGTATTTGAATAAACATCAGATTCCAAATTTACATGCATATGTTCAGGTAAACACACTGTCATGAAGTCAGATAACGTCTTGCAAAAGACGTTTATTCACGACAAAAAAATTGTGACAACCAACGTTGCCTTTCTTTTAGCTGTTTATTTCATTGACGAATATTCAAAATAAAATTCATTTGCTATGAAAGAAATAATAACTACATCTTCTGTTTGGCCTCCTTCAGGAAATATAACATACTTAACACAATGTCCGAAATTACTATATGGAACGATTGAAATTTTGTTCTCGTCAAATATATTAATCTTCTCCCTAGTACCATCTCCCCTATAAATTTCAAATGTTATGTAATCGGTTATAACTTTTGAGGCAAGGGAGGAAACTCATCATGTTTTTATTCAACATTCGTTCTTGTTATGCCCCTTTTTATTCTGAAACGAAACCTACTCTGTATTGTTTCATGTGTAGAGAAAATAATTGGTAAAGCTTAAATCAACCTTTTAATATATGTCCAGAACAGAAACAATTTCTAAAGTAGATAAATAATAGGTTTTGTATAACGAGCTGAATGGTAAAATTATGCAGTAGTGTGTACATTTATGTTTCTAAAAGTATGTATCGTAACACGGCCTTATTGAGTCGGATCAATATCCCGTCTGATATGTATTGAACAAATATGGAACCGTTATCACTTCAGTCGTGTCCCAATCAGTATAGGGTGTTTTACTTTGCTATCCTACAACCCCATTAATACACTGAAAATGGGCTTATATAACAACTTTCATAAACATTTGACAATGATCACGGATGCACACACAAGATAATAAAATAAATAAACAAAGAAATTTTATATCAATACCATATACATTTTATATCATGAAGACATCGGATCACTTACCGTCATCAAGTGACTAGGTAGTAAATTATTTAAAAAGAATTAATTATACGTAATTATACGTAACAATTATATATTCTTTCAACTTTGTCAAATTTCAAAAACGAGTGAAATACAGATTACATTCCGTTTTGTCGTTAGAAGGGTGCACAACACTTTTAAACCTGTTTTTATTCCGTCATACTATTAGCTTTTGTGTTTTGTTGTGGCTGACTGGTGGACCTCTCTAAAACACTTACTTTAGTTAATAACTTTTAGTATGTTTCTTTCATGGTTGACAGGGACAGACGATTCCGGTTTGAAATGAATCCTGCCAAAACAGGTTAAGAAAGCCATTAAGAAAGCCATTCGATCCTGCATTTTTCATTAGAGACAAACCATGAACATGTTGCAGATAAAACAATTGAATATTATGTTATTTATAAATAGAAATCCGAATATAACTTTTCACAATCCTTTTGTCAAGGGCGAACAACTCATATTATGGATTTGTTCAGCAAAACTCTTTTCAATCCGTCATATTTCGTTCCTTTTTAAATATAGATTTAGGAATTTTAAGATTTAATTGAATGAAATTAGTGTATTGTATTTCCATACTACTGGCTCCATGATAACGTTTCCAATTCAAAGTCACTATTTCAAAATCAATATTTTCCCTTGATTCTTGCTATTTTTCCGACGTGTTGTTGATCTCATTTCCTCCCTGACATGAGTGCTCACATTTTGAATATGTTCGATTTATGAATTTCTCCTCTAAATTACCCACTGCGGTACAGACTTCTTCCAGTCTCTGGGAAATCCTGTTCAAACCGGCATTCAAGTCTTTATGAATACCAATTACTACATTAAATAATCGTGTCACTTCCAATCTTTCATCAACTTTTTGTGCTGGATTCTCAAACAGACCTCTTTCTGTACCAGTACAGATCTCATTGTCCTTATTTTCATCTTCAGTATTGTGTGTATTATGAACGGGTTCTGAACGGCGTTTCCTAAACTTTTCTCGTTTTCTACTCTTCTTTGGTTGAATAAAGGTAGTTTCAGCTGCAACAATATTTTTAAAAAAAATTCCTTTGACTAGATTATAGGAAATGGTTTCAACCTCTGTGTACTAACATTATGACTTTCACATATAACTTTGAAAAATTTATATACGAAAATATGAATCAAGGTAAACAATTCAATCAAATCAATATATAAAACTTCCGTATTTAAAATACTAATGACGACACTTGCATGCGCTGACAAATAGTCTTGTGTATCCTATAAAATGGTGGAAAACTCATACAGTGTGTAAACTCTTTTACTTGCGATTACTGGCGTTCAAGATAAAGATATATCAATGTTAGACTTCTTTATTTCATTTACTTATTTTTAGACTATTACATATTTTAAAACACAATATGAGTTAACCGTGGTGGGATGCCTAAAGGAAATCGCACTCTTCTTTTTTAGACTCAGTTAAACTGAAGGTGCTATAATTCTGTAATGTATGTTTCCAAAAGATCTTTTTTACAGATTTATTCTATTTATTTATCCATGTTATTTGAATTCCAAACAAAACAAAATTTAATGTAGTTGTTACGTTTGTTTTAATCAACGAAAAATGTTCTTGCAGGCTGAGCGTAATATGAAATGTAATACATGTATGAACAATATCCTACCTGGAATCTTTGTTTCTTCATTGTCCTCGACCATCTTGAACACCTTAGCAATATCCGCCATAAAAAAATGCTCAAGAACATCTACAAATAATTTATCCCAGTCGGTCTTGTGTTTGTCGACCTTTTCGAGAAGTAATCCGGCAGCAGGAACTGTTCCCTTTGATTTCAACATGATATCTACTTCTTCTTTTTCTGTTTCTGTCACCAATTCCTTCTCATACACAACATCAAGGAAATCCGGAAAGCAAATTCGCTGTTGAATTTCAGGAGAAACCAGTCTTAAAATCTCAGACTTATAACTATAATGTGTCTCAGTTTCATTGCTAAGAAGTTTACGCAGATGTGTATGTTCTGTAATAAGACAAGGCATATTAATAATTTCAAATACATCCACATATCTCAATGTAACTGGATGGAAACATAATAGTCTAATATGTAAAAACTGTTAGCAAGTCTAGAACATTTTTCAAAGAACTTTTGTAAGGTAGGTATTTACAGAGGATAAACCACTTTAATAGTTGCAAAATGAAATATTAAAGAGGAGTGAAATTGTTTAATTTAATAGGAAACGCAATGAATGCAGTAACAGTAGGGAAATGTTTTATTGAAATAATTCAAAGACACGTAATGTTTCGCATACCTAATTTGTCAAGTGCATCTAGAAAGCTTTACCAGATTCCATCAGCTTTAGTGTCTTTTAATGTCTCAATAAGTAGTTCAACTGCATCAGATGCGCAGAAGTCATGTTTACTTTTTATCATATCTGCACGCCTTTTATCTGTAAAATGAAAAACATCGTTCACAGATTGTTTCGCTTTTTAGGACGATAAAGGGTATAAACATATGCCATAAACAGGGCATAAATATATGCCATAAATAGGGCATAAACATATGCCATAAACAGGGCATAAACATATGCTATACACAAGGCATTAAGTCACACAGACATAATATAGGTTATATGTCGAGATCTTGAATTGCTTTCAAAATTGTTCTTTGGCCTATTTAGATACATCGAAAATATCACGAGTTATCTTGAGGAAAAACAAAATTATTATTTTAGTTTAAGAACACTCAGTTTTCCAAAGTCCACATACCAGATATTTTGCATTTATACACTGACAATTAATTCATTTTTTCTTACATAAGGATATGCACGATCTTCATTACCGATACAGAAAATGATTTCTGTAGCAATGTGCATATTTCCAGTACACCTTGAATCTTAAATATTGTTCTAATGAGCTCAGCCTATTAGCAAATACTTCCAGGGTTTTCTAAACATACAGTAGTCCCATTAAACTAGAAGTAATACCAGTATCAGTCTCTTGTTCAACATAACACTTTATCAGTACTATAATAGTATAAGCTTACTTTACCATTTTCCTAAGCTAGTCGCCACGACAACAGTATGAGTATATAGATAAAATACATCATTTAATTTCTTTTCCTTTGGTTGAAGTTAGATTTTAATTTCCCATATTTACCACAGTCTATGAGTCCAAATATTTTACCTATCAACGGAAGATAAGGTAGGATTTCTGTCACTTTAAAGTGGTGCTTAATTACATTCTTATATGCATCAACCATAAATGCAGTAGTTTCCTCGGAACTTGATTGCAAAGACAATTTTGAGCTTGAGCGTCTGCCTAAACTCTCCGAAGCTGACAAACCAGAATCAATCTGAAGCAGACTTCTGAATTGATCTTGTAGTTGCTGAAATATAGACTGGTTGTAAACATATGATATAAACAAGTATAAACATATGCTTAAACAGGGTATTGATATATGATTTAAACAGGATATTAACATATGATTTAAACAGAGTATTTACACAATATAATGTTATAAACAGGGTATGGTAGAAAGATATGTCATAACCAGGATATCAACAAATCTTATACACAGGACATAAACATATGCTACAAACAGGGCATAAGCATCTTATTATGTCATAAACAGGGTATAAACAGGGTATAAACATATGATATATACAGGGTATAAACATATGTTATAAACAGGGTATATACAGATGATATATACAGGGTATAAACATGTGTTATAAACAGGGTATAAATATATGCTATAAACAAACTCTTAAATGACAGATGGAAAACGACACTTAAAGATTGTCATGACACTTCCAAGAGCAGTAACCATAATTGCAACATTACATTCTAAATATAGTTTCTGTCTCCTTTTTAATATAACAGCAAGAATGTCGCTAAATGGAACTGGGAAAGAGATTTTAGTTTTGTGTGTTTTGTTGGCAAATAAAACACGGTTTTGAGTTCAGATGCGGATTTATTTGCTAACAGAGCACGCAAAATTAAAGTCTAGTTCCATTCTAACACGCTCGAATTACACCAGAAAGGGATACTAAACTGGAATCCTTGCTTTAGGCGTAAATGGACGCATTACTTCCCTTGGCGCTTAAAGTAGGTCATTTTGCGAAACGTCGTTTAATTGACAAGACAATACATGGTAAAATCCTTCTTTGTTTATATAAAAGAAAATCTTTAAAGTGTATTAAAGTATTTGAATCATTACATTTAGTACGTACACCATCGCTGTCAGTGTTTTCGTCTTCTGATCGGATGGCTTCGTCTGCAGCGGGTTTAAACTGTCAA
This sequence comes from Mercenaria mercenaria, assembly GCF_021730395.1. Taxonomy (NCBI): domain Eukaryota; kingdom Metazoa; phylum Mollusca; class Bivalvia; order Venerida; family Veneridae; genus Mercenaria; species Mercenaria mercenaria. Next base: position 45,401,164 of record NC_069378.1, read on the forward strand.
ATCAGAATACAATTAGATTCAATTTAGCAATTGGAACAAGAGGCCTTAGTTTAAAAAATTAATACATTTTTGTAAAATGTTATGAAAGAGACTTATTCGAATTTACAGTAAATATTCCGTTGGTTGAATGAAGAACTGTTCTAACTGATATTAAATAAAAAGGGGAATACGACATTTTCCGTTCAGAGATAAATTTGGAAAACTATTACAAATTGAGTACGATATTTGCATCAAGTTTGCATTTCACCGAAAAAATTTTATCAACATTGAGAACAAAATATTGCTATTATTAATAAGATATTGCCTGCGTAATGTCATCATCTTCAAAATTCGCTTCAGTGTCAGCTAAAACCTATAAAAAAGCAAAGAAACTAACAGTACAATGTACATGTATACGCAATTCTAGCTTAAAGGGAATTCCGATAGTTTTTTATGCGCATCTTTCTGCGCAGCCGAAACTTTCTATGGAAAACCGAACTGAAGTCAAAATTTGTTGAAACATGTTACAGACAGCCTTAAATATGAGGAATCTTGAATGAAATACCATTTTTGGTAAGTTTTATCAGTAATCAAATGTTGATACTGGTTTATGTTGTATTGACATTGAGTATCATGCCTGACAGGTATCTTGCTATTTTTTTGGTTGTGTTTTCATATCGCATTTTAGTACAAAGACAGTGTTGTTCATATAATGTAAGATAATTGACTTAGTACTGATAAGACATTATCACCTTTCAGATTATTTAGTATTCAATTATAGAAAGAATTAAGAATTTTCAAAACTTTTTTTGACTTCTAGCAGACATACATGTAATCAGTTTGGCCAGTTTAGCGCCATTTTCCGTCGAACAGGTGTTGTATTCTAGCGGTCTTAACAAAAAAATTAGCCTGGTGACCCATACATTTTTAGCCATTTTTATGCTCACAATACAATTATCTATACATAAGAAAAACAGGAAAAAATTCTATGAAAGAGTTTTTTCAAAATTTAAAAAAAATATTCTTCACTATGGGCATTTTTCACTGAAAAAAGTTCACAAAAGTAAATATGAAACAATATTTTTTTTTCATTTGTACCCATTATTGTAAGGATAGAGTATTACAAATATGACTATGATATCAAATAAATATATAATAAAATCTGTAAAAAGAAAAAAACTTATTGTGCTGTCTTGATGTATATTTTGGTTGGTATTTACAAAAAAGCAGAAAATTATGAAAATGTTGAAAAATCGCTAGCAGTTTCAGCAACAGTGGGTGTGTTGAAAACAATTTTTCACAAAAACAAGCCTGGTGACCTATTGTTTTTATTTGTTCATTGTTTTCAGCACAAATTTTCCTATCATATATGTGAATTAAAAAAAATTCTATGAAAGGAAAAAAACTATAGGAATTCTCTTTAAGAACACATATATATGAACCTTATCCTTATAACATAATCATACACATAGACTGCACCATGGGAAAATGTACTATTCTTAGTTCGACATCTAGTACTGGCACTAAAATTGCTGTTCTCAACAACGTGCATTGCTCTCGCAGCATATACACATCCAAAATACTTGCGCAGGCGTTCGAACCATTTCTGACTAACTGCATACAAATCTAATTACTTTTAAATCAATTAAAGATATCCAATGACCATCTTCCACTAATTATTTTATATTCATATATTCACTTCAGATGTATAAAATCTTCAACAAATGTATCTAATCAATTAAGTTTGCATAAACCGTTAAGTTCATAATTATAAATGTCATTCAGTAACTGTTAAAAAAAACATCCAGTTTTTAGGCTGGCGAATTTATTCGCCAGACTATTATAACCATAAATCGAAATTCTGCAAAGTTCAACAAAAGTTCAACGGTGCTGAGACTGACAACACAAAACCATTTCATGCGCAATTCAAATAGTTCGCCACGTTTATCAGTTTTGCCACAGAGTTGTATAAAGATTGTTAAACTTACCTGTTTCAGTAAATCTATTTGCTTTAACATGTTATATTAATGTTTTATTTTTCTAACGGTAAAAACTAGAAAGATAATATTAAAAAATATTACATAATGATGGTAAATTAATTCGCCCCTATGAATGAAATGTCTGTATGAATGGAACTTTTTCATAACTCAACACTGTTGACCGTTTCGTTATAGATAATGACCCCGGTCTGTAAATAGCTAATTAAACAAACGCTGGTTCCGAGAAACAATTGTCGATTTGAGTTACACTGCGTATTCGACGATCTGACATAACATGGAAAGTGAGAAATATGAAATATCAATTAAAATGAACTTATAGTGATACGAGTTATGTCAGGTCTTATATTTAGGGCTAAAGTTGTAAGAATCTATTCTTTCAGATCATTTGCTGTAGGTACTAAGGGACGTAATCGCTGCGTGGAATTGCCACAGTAACGTGAGAGGAAACAAATGACCACTTTCTACGAGTTGTATGTCTAAAGAATGACCATGCTATATATTCTTTTTTTCTTTCTTTCTTGTTTTCTTTTTTGCTATTTCTATACTAAATTCATTTTAGAAACATTCTGGCGAATGCTGAAAGATATATTGCAAAAAGTGCCTTGTCACCATTTTGTTTAAAGGGCGTAGATGTAAGCGATTTTTGTTTAAACACACGTTTTTAAGCTGTATTTCAGGTTATTTTAAGATAGTGGACCCGTAACGGTAATGTTTAACAAATGCATTAATTGATACAGTCCTGAAGTTAACACTGTTTCGCACTGTGTTGCATCTTTAAACGACTTTTACTGCGTCATTGTTGTTTGATTGTTTTTTTTTTAATTTGTAAATCTTGTATAAATTATGTTTTTTCCTCCAGCTGAAACAGAGACAAGTTTCAGAGCGATAGGCATTGCACAAAACGATCGCAGAGAAGTCATTTTACCTCATATTTTTCTAAATGAAACCTCAAAGTATTGCGTAACAATTATAAAACACAAAATAAAATTATCGATAACAATTTTTCTTGGGAGCCTCGAGTAAGAGAATTTAATCGGACAGAAATTAAGCTCCAACTCTTAAGAATTATAGCCTTGCTCTCTGCATTCAAAAAGAACCATACTATGATAGGGCAGAAGTAAGACCTACCTACATTTCTTCCAAACTTTGTAAACTAAAGAATAGATGCAAAATCAAGAACTTATGCAAAATGTAACAAAGTATTTTCAAAGATGTCTAAACATTCACCCTTCAGGTTAAATTCAATTTAAACAGCAAGAAATGGTTAATCAAATGAAAATTGTCCGCTTTTGTACGACAAATCAATGATAATAAGTATTGTAAAAAAACAACAGTTTTTCTTACTAGAAAGAAGAAATATAATGAACAAAGATTGGTCCTAGTGGGGCTTGAACCTATGCCTTCCTGAAAAATTAGTTAAAGCAGCCTATGGTAGGAATGGAATACTTTTCAAAAAAAGGAGGTACACTATTACGGGTCCGGCAATTTTCCTAATTATCGTATTAGGGAAGGAACAGGACTAGACCATAATCATTAACAGTCCGGTTTATAGTGGTATTCCCTCATACCGACAAGAAAATCACCCCATCTGATCAGTGTTCATACATTCATAAATGTGTTTGTGTATGTGTGTGGGTGGGGAGGGGGTTGCATATCGAAGTATAGATGTTGTGTTTGCTACCTTTATACTTTAACTGATATTATGTTCCTCAATGTTTATGATTGCTTCTTTATAAACATATATAAACGGTTATGGCACGCCAATTGCCCAATTATAACGTGAACCCAGATTCATGATCGAATGAAAGTACTGAAAGTACAGCAAGGCTGGCTACCACAAAACACTGAATGAAAATTGTGCGGGAAAGATGTTTGCAAAATCTTAGATATTATGGGTTTTCCATATCAAACTAAGGCGAGCATAGAGTATTTTTGTGATGAACCATCTTGATTAACTTGTGCATCAAAGTAAAAGTCCAATCGAGAAACCTAGTTTATCGGACGTAAACATGGGTTCAAGAGAGTAAACTATAGTTTACGCCCGTTATCCTGTGTGTTCGCTCGAAAATTTATGTTAGTATTCGATAATCCTAGTTTTTCGACCAAGAATGTAATTATTTGATAATTTGATTGCCGAGAACCATTGTTTACGGACGTGAACCTATGTTTACGGTCATGAACTTGGGTTTACGAGCGTGAACCATAGTTTACGAACTTGAACCTAGGTTTACGTTCGAAAAACTTGGTTTCTCGAACAAAACTATGATTTTTTGTCATTATCCTATGTTCACGAGCGTAAACCTATGTTTACGGTCGTAAACGTAAGTTCTCGATCGTTAACATATGTTCACGTTCGTAAACTATGGTTTACACTCGTGAACCCTGGTTTACTTCCGTAAACATAGGTCAACGCTCGTGAACTTAGAATAACGGCCGAAATTCAAAGTTCAATTGAAAAACCTAGTTGAAACATGGGTTCACGGGCGTGTTTTTGCTCGAAAATATGGGTATGTGTTAGAAAAACCTGGTTTTACATTCGAAAGCCCTAGTTTATCTATTGTTAATCCTAGTTTTTCGACCGTGAACCTGGGTTATCGTTATTATTGAACAATTGGCATGCCATAACCGTTTATATATGTTTCTAAAGAAGCGATAATAAACATTGAGGGACATTATATCAGATAAAATATAAAGGTAACAAACTCCGCATCTATATTTCGATATGCAATCCCAACCACACACACACACACACACACACACATCATGTATGAACACTGATCAGATGCGGCGATTTTCTTGTCGGTATGAGGGGAATTTTGGGCTCGGACCCGGCTATAAACCGGACTGTTAATGATTATTGTTTAGTCACGTTCCTTCCCTATACGATGGTTAGGAAATTTGACGTACCCGTAATAATGTACCAGTGTTTTGTGGTAGCCAGCCTTTCTGTACTTTCAGTACTTTGATTTAGTGGTAGTACTCATTTTTTTATACTGCGTTTATCCATAGATGTATACAGTGTGTACGATTTGAAACCTTATGCATAGTACTTTTAATGCACATAAACCTTTTAATTTTATGTTTACATAAACTTTATGACGTAATTTTTCATGTTTCTTAATATGAAATTTGGATCTAATATACCTTTAGACTAATTATTAACTACCATCTAGTTCAAATAAGAAAACAACTGGATGGTCTTTTTATGATGTGTATGCATTAATATTTATAATACGTGAATACATACCTTGTCTTCAATAATGATATCAAGCTGTTCTTTCCCTAACGATGCCGGACGCAACGGATGGGACTTTGTTCTGCTATCTGTATCTGAAGCGAGTATGTTGTCTGCTCTAGCCACACCTTGATTTGGCACGTGAGTAGAACCTATTTCTAAATATTCCTGTTAATAAAAGTGTCAAATTGATGGCTTCTGGGATATAGGCGCCGTAATATGACTCACAGGAAGCAATTATGTAAACTGTAAATCGTGTTTCATGTCTTGAATTTGTCAAAGCTATCAAGTTTCTGCTTTCTCAAATAAAAAAAGGTCGTTTAAAGCTTTGCGTTATGATGATACAGATATTGTTTTTCGCGTATACATATATTATTAAAATATCAAAAGTATTTTGCACAAATAATTGAAGTGAGAAATGTTTGATCACATAAAAAAGTGCATTAGCTCTAATACATTGTGCTACATTTGAATACATTCTACATAATTATATCACCATTATTTGAAAATAATACATTGTATTAAAACCCAAATTGACGTGCGTAAAGGTAGATTTTAGAACATCAGGTTTTACTAGTCTTATTAAATTAAGAAGTCAATTTAGACCAAAAACACGTGAATCCCCAGCACTCAGTCTATTACCAAAATATTTTTATTGAAGTAACGACGTTTTCATTTTTGTTTTAGCCGACCAGTAAATTTAACAGTGTTTATTTACATTTTCATGGCCTTTCGGCAAAGGTTGAACACGTGTGTATTTGACATTGATTATATTGAACTATAGGTAGACCGCATGTGATTACGTGATTAGCGGTGATATTGATACACGTAAATAAACAATATGCATCCCTCAGTTATGTTTCCCTCAGAAACTCCTTACTATCAAGTAAATGACCATTGTGGGAAAGGTCATTTCTGATGTAAACAATAGGTTGAATAATTTGACATTATAATAATCCGCATTTGAAATACTTAAATTCATTACACTTACGCGCAGTGATCATCAACACTGCCGAAATATATTTGACGACATTGGCGTGTTTTGGAGAAAACACAAATCTTATTCCGGACCTTGATAGTGACTTTAAATACAGATAACGCAACTTCAATATCCCACTATATGTTGCTCCGTTTGGAACATGTTTATTTCTTTTTTTTCGCTCCCCAACCACGATACTCGGAACCATGATGATGAAAGCCTTAAGATTGGTGATAAAAACAAGAAGCTCAAAGTCAAAATCTCAATGATGACAGTCGAAATCACAATAGTGGAAATACGAAATCATGAAATACCAGGAAAACACAATAGTGAAAAGGCGATATTTGATATCGTTTCTTCTCCATTATGTTTTCGTTATACATGATTGTGGTTTCGACTTGTGATATTCCCCTATCGTGGTTTCAACACTTTATAGCATTGTCGACTTTCATCATCTTTGTTTTGCCTTTTACTATCGTAGTTGCGACTTTCGTCCGTCGTCGTTATTTTGCCTTTAATCATGATAGTTCCGACTTTCTTCGTCGTAATTTTGCCTTCCTATTGTGTACAATGCAATGTAAACAAAATATCGGACCTATCATCCATAGTTTCCCTTAACATAAGTCCTTTCTAACAGGACCATTGTCGGTAAGCAAATCTGTGACAAAAGCCGCAAACTAATGAGACAACACTCACTCCCTGATGTCATTCATAGCCGTACATATCAAAAGCATCGAGAAACAGTCAATATTGGTGCTACCCGCATGTGCCATTCCGAAAACATCCGTAGGTCCTACATAACAGCAAGCATACATGGATGCATGTACGCATGAAACACCAACTGTTTCTCAAGATCTTTCAGGGTTTACTACTTTTCAGATATTTAACTCAAGCTTTCACAAACTGAAGCAACATGTAAAGAGCTTGGGCTACAAAGAAGACAGGCGTTGGACCTAAGGCATGTACAAGGTACATTACTGGTTTATATACTTAATTACATGTGCATACATGTGCGAAGGACAAGCACAGCTGGAAGGCAATAGCCGAAATGTGTGACAGGAAAGGCCGTACCGGCGACAGTAACCATCAGAACAAATCAACACCCTTTACAATATTTACAAATTTATTTACAAAAGATGATTATTTACAATGAATAGATGATATGAAGAAAAAAAAAACAAAAAAAAAACTGATTATAAGAAAAAAAAAAGAAAGTTCAGTATCTCTAGATACAAAAGTTCTTATAGTCCATTCTAATCTGACGTGACACAGGTCTTTAATGTAATTGTGAACTTTAAGTAGCACAAACAAAACGTAGCTTCTAAATTCAAAATACAGTCCCTTTAAACCGTGAATACGTTGATTCCGTGTTGGCTCCCTATGGTGGTAGGTGATTGCATCCCTGAGCTGACTTCAGAGGATAACAAAAATCATCGTCTTTGCGGTTTACGGCACAACCATGGGACGAAAGCTCTGCGCTGGGAATATCACATCCAGGCGAGTGAAGACAAGTGAACCTCGGGCATTGTACTTCCGGGTTATGACATCACCAGGAAAAATCGTCTGGCGGAAGAAGCTAAAATATATAACATATGGTAAGCACCATAGCAAAACAAATAAGTCAGGGCATAAAACTGCTCCTTTGGGTACACCATACCTCCGTAGGCTCCCATAAATAATACGTGCTACTTATACAAAACATATGTGCTACTAAGTTCAAACGTCACATGATTAAAATACGTCACTTATTACTTCCATTATTACAAAGATTACTTACTTAAAAGACTAAAGTTAAAGTATGAGAAAAATATCAAAAGTATATGATGAAACATTATAGATACGGACATGATAAACTGCAGCCATTATTTACAACTACAAATTAACAAAATTCAATGTAAATCAAACGTTATATGAGAGTTGGCATCCATATAATATCTAATGCCATACACTACAACGGACATTAATTAGATGTGCTATAGACTGGCACACAATTATATATTACAAACATGGCACTAGACTTGCCATATAGATTTATACATAACAATACAATGCAGTAATGGCCTTCCATAATTAACAAAATGTTTGACATAAGTTTTTGAAACAGTGCTTTACAATTATCACGATACAAATTTCAGTATAAATTTTACATCTTATATAAACGAAACATTTAGACTCCTCTTTCTAAATAATTTACAAAAGTCTGAAAAATTTAATAAATTATCCTGACATACCGAAACTAGCCAAAATCATGTGCCAAAAAGTAAATGTTACAGAATTCTGTAGAATGAACAAAAATTTATCAAATAAAAATCGTAATGCAAAAATCATACAAAAATCTAACAAATAAATTTCTTACCTCGATCGAGCATAAATTTCTAGCAAGAAAATAATTCAGACATAGATTCGTCTATAAAGTCGGAAGGTGGTGTGCGCAAGGCATATCTAGTCCAGTCTATTTAAAGGATAATGTCCCGCCAAATACTAAATTTCATGGGATTCACGGCTAAGCCGTGGACTCCGACTATTGTCATTTTCACGGGATTCACGATATAGCCGGGGAATCTAACTACTTTGGCGCGAATTTAAATTGACAATTTGAGGCCCATTATAGTGGTTTTGGGGATAAAAACATAAATTACTGAAGTTTATAAAATATCAACTTTCTTATTACTGAACAGAATTTAATGAAATTTACATGGAAATTTAAGTTATGAAATACAGAAAAACATGAGAGGTATTTCATACGTGAAATCTGACATTTACCTCAATAACTCAAAAATTTACAAAAAGATGATGCAATACCTGCATTTACAATACAGATAAAATAAGGCCCGTATGTCAATTTGTGACAAAATGATGACGGTCGAACGACGGCGAAAGTCGAAAATACAAAAGTCATGGGTGACAACGTACCATGCTGTTGGCAGTCAAACGTACAATGATAGATGTCCATAGTCAAAGCTACGATGATGAATGTCAAATTCGATTATGTCTAGACCAGATTCATAAAATTCATAAAAATTGAACCTATGATAATGAAAACGCAAAACCGTAAATTATACTGCGTTTTCGTAATCGTAGGTTAATAATTTTGACTTTCACTATCGTTGTTTCAAGCTTTCAGAATTATGACTTCGACTTTACCGAGCCTGCAACATTTTCGTTTTTGTCGTGTTGAGCGACCTGTGAAGTTTTTACTTTTCTCTACTTTAGACTTAGTGTCATCACTTTTCTTTCCGGATTTTGATTTTATGGTCTGAAGTTAAAATGCGATTGTCCCAATGGAACACTATATTACTCAAGATTCATTTGGATAGCAAATGTTTTGTTAGCAAATCCTAAAAATGTACACCAAAATAGAAAAAGTGGAAAAAAGTTACATTTCAAAAGAATATGAAATAATGAAGCTTACAAGACATTGTGGTATAATGGTCTAAATAAATCATTATTAATACCAAAAAGTTTTAAGTTTTATACATTCTTCCATATTTCGGCCAGAGATAAGTCATATTATTAAAGAATGTCGCATTTCCCTTTTCAATTAGCTTCATAAATGAGTCCAGGGGCCGTATTCATAAAGCATCTTAAGTGTAAGTTTTGACTTAAGTTGAAGATTTTACTTAAGTTTGTGGTGATTTCGGCTTAAGTCTAAGTAAAAAACTTAAGTCCTGTTCATAAAACAGCTTAAACTTAAGATACGTAAGAAATGACTTAAGTCAGAAAACAAAATGGCGTCGTGAGTACGATTAAAATGTTGTTTTTCAGATAAAAGCACTTTAAACATAATTGTGCATGTTGTATCTGTCTGAAATTAATGTTGTTTTCGTCCACAATAAAAGCACAAAATTACATATTAAGTTGATTTATGAATAACAAATATACTTAAGTAAAATAAATTTCTTACCTAAGAAATACTTAAGTAAAAAACAATTTCTTATTCTTATACTTAAGATGTTTTATGAATACGGCCCCAGGTTGCATCTTCTCGCCTGGGTTATTCATCTTTTGGCTACGTCATGATCGTTTTGTCCAGTTACTAATTGTTTTGACAAGCTTACTAAATAGAAATCATAACATGTTTATTACAAAAAGGACTCTCTTATGTGGTGACGCTGGTGTTTCATGTTTACTCATCTTATGGGCAGATTTCCTAGAACTTTAGTATCATTCTTGATCTCAGTCAGGTTGTAGGTAAGTATGCCTGATACTCGCACACATTTTTAAAATCAGTTTAGGACATAGGAAATTATCGTTGAAAAATTTATGTTGAAGAATAGAAGTTCAGTTAATAACTGAAATCATGTTAGATAATCATGTTAGAGAATTATAAAGAAAGGCATTGATTTATATACAATCTTAGAACTTATTATTAAATAGTAGTTATTGAAGAGAACATTTATTGTTGTTGCTGTAGTTTAGTAAGTGTGAAGCCTTTGACCCTGTTGCACCACAACATTGTTAATTAGGTACCTCCTTTTTGATCACACTTTGTCTTATTTCGTTATGGTTCTCTCCTTCCTGTTCATCTTGTTTATTGCAATTATCTTCATTCTACAAAAAGTAAATATGAAATAGCAAATGTATAAATAGACGGCCTGAGTTATAAAGACAGAAAGAAAATTTTTAAAAGAATTTGACATGAAATTAGATGTTCCTTTCCCTTTAACAAATATGTATGCAATATAGTGGGGTACCTAACATAGATAAAAAGTGCAAACAAGTTTATATTGTTACCTGTTTCACATAGTTTCCGTTTCTAGGGACATTATCCCTATCCTCTGACTTGCATGATGCTATCAGATGCTAATCAAAATAGACAAAAAATAATATACAATTACGTATATGCATTTTACATATATACGTACATTGTATATATATATATAATACACTTTATGGTAAGTAAAAACATTCTGTAAGAAAATATACTTAGTTCGTACATATGCATATGAGCTGGATTCCATAACATATTTTTAAAAATCTGAATTGTCTAAATTTAGAAGAATGGCTTTTCAAAGGAAACAACATGGTCGACATTTCTGTTAACTGTTTTTCATTAGACTTGATATGCGAGTATATATCACGTAAAACCAGACGTGTAAAACATTGGTAATGATATAATTTAACAAAACAGTATAAATAACTGACCACCTAAGGAGCTTGTCTCAGCAGTTAGCTTACCAAACAGAAGTTGTTTGGGATCCTTGTTTCTGGCATGCGGCAGATGTGACCAGTCCAGAGTACATGTACATGTGAACGCTGAAAGATGACACATATCGAGGGGAGTTTAACTCAGATGAGTATATCTGTATCTGGAATTTTGTCTTGTCACTTGATGTTCAACAGCTTGCGAAGACAAGTCATGTGAAAGTGGTTCAGTCGCTTGGCGTGTCTGGCATACACTGTCCATGTTTCGCAAACATATAACAATGTAGTGATGACGACAGCCCTGTAGACACTTATCTTTGTTTCGAGATGTGTGCCGCGACGTTTCCATACTGAGGGTCGTAGTCTCCCACATGCAGCACTGGCTTTTGCTATTCGGCAGTCAATTTAATCATCTATGTGCACTGCCCTCGACAGGGTGCTACCAAGGTACGTAAATTTGTCGACGGCTTGCAGCTTTGCGTCTGGGTTTGACATATGGCTTGCGTGGTGCAGGTTGATGAAGCAGTTCGGACTTCTTTGTGTTAATGGTAAGCCCGACGTTGTCACATGCCCTAAAAAATTGGTCGAGATTGCGCTGCATGTGTGGCTCTGTTGTTGCATTGATGGCACAGTCGTCGGCAAACAGCAGATCACAGATAATGGTTTCCTTCACCTTCGTGACAGTTTTCAGTCGCCGCAGATTGAAAAGTTTGTCATCAGTCTGGTATCTGATGCCTACCCCAGGGTCTTCATGACTGAAGGCGTCGGTCAGCGGAGAACATCATGCTGAATAGAGTAGGGACCAGCACACAGCCTTGCTTGACTCCGTTAATCACAGGAAAGTCATTGGATGCTTGTCCATCATCTAGTACTGGTGCCATTGTACCATCATGGAACTGACGAACTAAGACGATGAAGCGATCAGGGCATCCAAACTTTGACATGCTTTTCTGGAGACCTTCTCTGTTTACAGTATCAAATGCCTTGGTCAGGGCAAAGAACGTCGTGTATAGGTCCTTGTGCTGTTCATGGCATTTCCCTTGAAGTTGGCGGGCTGCAAACACCATATCGACAGTTCCACGATTGCGCGTAAGCCACACTGGCTCTCTAGTACTAGACCTAGACCATCTTCTAGGCGAAATATCAGTCGGTTGAGTAACACTCTAGCAAGAATCTTTCCAGCTATACTAAGGAGAGATACTCCTCTATGATTATCACAGATATGTCTATTCCCTTTCCTCTCGTAAATGTGCACAGTTAATGAATATTTGAATTCTTGCGGCAGGACACCTTCAGGCCAGAATGATACAAACAGTTCTAGCAGTTTCTGTTTCAGTGTGTCTCCTCCAGCTTTGTAGACTTCTGCTAAGATGGCATCTGAACTTGGCGATTTTCCACACGAGAGTTGTTTGATAGTTTTCTCTACCTCTTGGATTGAAGGTGCCCAATTGATCCGTGTTGCGAACGATGAAGCATTACAATAGGGCTTGTTGCGGAGAGGCTATATACTGGCTGGGAAGAGACTGACACAATCTGCTCTCCCCTACACGGAACCTGCATGCCAGCGGTGAGAGCTGAAAGCGAGATATGACAAACACAAGCGACCCCACTAATACACTAGGCGCATCACGCAACAATTTTACACAACGTGTTTACAATGCATTGATATTGAATATCAATTTTCAAATTGTATGTATATAAACATTGTCGTTAAATATCTACCAAAAAGGCTAAATTTATGTATTAGTAAACTTCAGTATAACGTAGAATACTTATACACTTATATGCTAATTGATCCATCGAATCCGTAACAAGGTTTAGCGCGAATTATGGCGTCATTTTGCAAGATCTTGATATAAATCATATATCATTCTTAAGGATAAAGATAGCTATGGATCTTTTTTAATTTTTAGAATATGTCTTTAGGAATGTCAATTTCATGACCAAATAGGTATTTTACCATAGTAAAAATTAGGCAAAATCATAATTACGAGGGGCGTTCAATATGTAATGTTACTCCGTATGTAGTTCCGTAACCACTTGTTATTTTTAGATGCGGTTTTCGGCACATAATAGAGCAATTTATTGGAAACACAATGCTGTATAAATTATAAAAATCGGCAGGTTCAAAGTAAAAATATAATCATTTTAGTGAGGTGTACTCAGGTATACTGGACTATAATTATAATTTAGGTTTGTCCTGGGCAGCCAGAGTCTCAGAAAAATAGAATAACTTGTAAAATCACAAAATTCTATCATTTTTCTACGAGGTACAGCAATTTGTGATGCGTTTGCGTTTGTTTTAAACTATCTATTGCATTTTTAATTTTACAACACAACTAAAAAATCTAAACTCAAGCTTGATTCCATCTGGAATGAGTGTTGAGAGCGATTAATCAAAGTTGTAAGAACTAGTTTCGCAATCGAGAATTAAGATATTGGTATCAACTTAAAATACAAGAATTTTTTAAACGATGATTATCGCGCCTGACAAAATTGCAGAGGCTTATTATACTCACCTTATCATTTTCGAGTAAAAATATACACACTCAATTTAAAACTGTTATAAACATTTTTATTTTAGTTTTCAAATGTTTTTGTGAAGACCATGATTTGTTTTATCTGTTTAAACTGAAAATTGAACTATAGTTCTAGTTTATGAATAGTAGAATCAAGGAATTGCATATTACAATCTCAGTATTTTGGACATAAAATTGTCTAGTATACCCGAGTACACCTCACTCAAATGATTATATTTTTATTTTTAAAATACCAATTTTTATAATTTATATAACATATTGTTGCCAATAAATTGCTCTATAATGTACCGAAATCCGCATCTAAAAATAACAACCGGTTACGGAACTACATACGGAGTAACATTACATATTGAACGCCCCTCGTGTGAAAAACATTTTTATGGAATATTTGTATTATGGAAATGTTGCTTTATGTTAGATATCTTAAACATTAATTTTATCACAATAGCTAAAATTAAAACTAATTTTTAGGTTCAAAAATGGCCGAAATTTTAAGTGGAATAATCTACCAAAACCTTTTTCCTTTTATTTTGGTGAAAAATTCAAAAGTAATCAAAATATTTTGAACATTGTACCAAACCCTGTTACATCCTCCGAGTTCAGTAGAATGATATAAAATCTCAATACTATATTCTTGTGTTTAAAGTGTTAAGACATCATTACGGAAAAAATGTGGATTAAACAGTAACTTTAGTAAATGATGAACACAAACGGCACATTTAAAAACGTTTCAAACGAATTCCAAAACCAAGTTAGCACACCACAGTAGTAATCGTTAATAATGGTACATCTACATGTACCTACCTCGAAAAAGCTTTTCTTCGCAGCAACACTCATCTATGAATTCTAGTAATTGTGAATGTGTGCACACATTAAATTCTTTCAACAAGACATTGATATTACCATTGAGGAAAAATCAAATTAGTTGGGTCACATGTCCTTGTTTGCATATGACCGATGGACTGATAAGCAATGTAATTCAAAGGAACAGCATAAATGTCATAAATTGAATATTTATGGTTTCCGATCATAAAATGCGCAGGCTGGTCTGGATCCATGCTGGTCGCAAAGCCACTATGTTGGTTTTCTCATGGCGCGGCTCAAATGTCTTTGACATGATATACGATCAGGTATAAAACTACCTTTTTATATGGTACTAACCATTTCCTTTGGCTATTTTTAACTGATCTAGGATATGAAGATAATAACAGATGGAGATGATAGCCAATGGTATTATTGCATTTACAAGAAACATTGTAATCCTTCTGTAGCAACGTTGATAACTAATGTTTAAAGTTAAAGCTCTCAAAAGTTGAGCCAGTACAGTAACATTAAAACACGAAAAAGTAAAAGACAAGTCCGAATTTTATAGACTTCTGCAGTTTGATCAAGTCAGCAGAGACGTTCATACTAAGACAATTGTTGTGTTTTTTTTTTTTTTTTTTTTTTTTTTTTTTTTTTTTTTTGTTTTTTGTTTTTTTGTGTTTTTTTTTCAAAATCATGGTAAAACCAGACAGCAGTAGACTTCGAAAAGCAACGTTTTTTTATTATAATTTCTGAACGAAAAATGTAAGTGTAAGCACTCGTGAAAAGAAATCAAAATCAGCTTAAATAAGCGTCATAAAATACATACCTTTTTCTTCTCTTTTTCTGTAATCCTAATTTTATAGAAAAATTATACCGAAACGAATACAATTCAGCTAATGTACATACTGCATAATGGCATTTGAAAACAGAACCAAAAATGATCTATTTCACAAAATAACAATTGCCTATTTTGCCAAACAAAAGACGTGTATTACTACTACTAGCTAATTTGATCTTCTGTCAAAGTTCCTTACTGGCAAAACAATCATAACCAATATGTTATTTATGTCATTCTCGATGTAATCTGCAAATTATATTTGTGTCACATAATTAAAACAAACACAGTCAATAATGGGTTATCGATAGATACTATGTATGAATTATAACAATGACGTGTTGGTTTTCAGCTATTTAGGACCACTGCCATTAAGTATGAAGAGTTATCTGTTGTTTTTTTTTTTTGTTTTTTTTTTAGGGTTGATTGAAACGTTCCGTAAACAGTACGTTTTCTTTCTTCTTTTTTTTTCTTGTTTTTTTTTTTTTGTCGGTGTTTCAATTGACTGTAGATAACAGTTGCTTTTACCGATCATCTGTCTGAAAGTGTCCGTTAGTGCTTACTTATTTAAACAGAAAAATAATAATTTCAAATACTGCGTTTACTAGGACTGAATGATTTATACCATTGTCGGTAATAGGCCAAGGACATGCTCACGATTTTGTAATCAGGTAGGTATCATACCTGAAAAAGATTATGATATCACATAAGATTGTGGGCTGGTGGTCTAGTGCTAACACGCTTGACTGTCAATCCAGAGGTACGGGGTTCAAATCCTGGTCCAGACACTGGAAATTTCTGAGATGCTCTTGAGTGTCTCCCACCTAACTAAGAGGCCTGTAATGGTTCTTCCCAGGAAAGACAGCTTCGCGTGTATCGGTGCTATACACCGGGCACGGCTGTCTATTCGCAAAGAGCTAGGCTAAGTTAGCCGGACAAGCCTATATCTAAAAAGAATTTTTCTCTATCTGTTCTGGGGGCTTTATCTCACTCTGTCCCTCTGGTCAGATCGCCCTGTGTCTAAACTAGTAGAGGATGAATTTCGCGCTCTTTGTGGCTGCGTTTGCTGTATGTAAAGCGCCTTTGAACGTGTTTATCATGAAAAGGGCGCTAAATAAATCCGGTATCATAACAAATGATAATAATAGTGTGAAATAGGTGAATGTAAGTAAAATAAATTTTACAGTATGTTTTTTATACTATCTAATTACTACTTCAGCAATGCATTCTCATCACTTTAGACTACTCAGAGCGCGTTAAGGCAAATGGCATTCGCACATTTAAACATACTGAATAGTAAACTAACAAATTGCGTGTAGGTTTCTTGTACAGCCAAATATTAAATATATTGTTTTAATGTAGAACAAATACAAGTCTTTGACATAATCATTTCAAAGATCATTGACATTATAACATTTCAATAACTTGAGCATACTTTAAATTCTTTTAACCAATATTACAGATTGTGACACAAATCATTCTATTATTTAAGCGTGATGGTCATTGATAAAATTGAATGATGAGTGACGTTATCTCTAGGATAAACTGGAAGTCAAACTTCTATATTTGAACCACAATGAATGTAGTTTTATAAATTTAACACTTTAATGGAGACGCTATGTTAAGATATGTTGTGGTCTCTCATGTGCTCACTGCTACAAGTAGACACCGTCGTTTATATGACTGAAAAATGGTTGAAAAAGACGTTAAACCCGAACACACACACACACACTCTCATGTAAATAAACAGTGATCATCAATAATTATAACACATGTCTTGGTCGGCATGTCTGGTAGATGATGTCTTTGTTACATTTAGCTTGCAGTTATTTTCTCTTATGTAGGTGATAAAATCAATCGAAGTATTAGAATTTCTTTTCAACGGTCATTTGATTATAATTTTTACGTGGTATTTGTGACCTAGCGCAAGAGGAGATAATTGCCCTGGAATGTGTAAAGTCAATTTTTACAAACATAGATCATATTTTATCAGTTTAATCACTTGTTAGTAATCTGGTATGGTTCCCAAACAAATATAGTTTATCCATATGCTACGCTTATAAATGACCTGGAACCAAAACATGTTTTGTCTCACAAAAACTGCAGTAAACAAACATGTTTAAGTATAGGTACGAGTTGACAAGCCAACGATTTCGTGAAAAATAAAAGTAATTATCTTAGAGATAAAGTAATTTATAATATATGATTTTAGTACATGAATTTCTCCATTTGAAATTAACTTGCAACGTTATTTTCGAGTGTAGATCATATAAGATACATACATGTTTGCAATGAATTACCGAGTTATTTAATTGGTATATTCCGAAAACCTAAATCAAAAGAACAAAAAAAAATTGCTTTTTATTGGTTACTACACTCACTCAGTTGTACACTCATATATATCAGTTGCATTTTGGTTAATAACATTACATGGATACTTATTGAGGTGTTGTTTACTAAACTTATTATGTAGCCATTCACTCTTCAGCATAATTCACATTCCTTAAAAGGACGCAGTATTGTGGTGGTGTATATTGTTTATCACTGTATAACATCATCTAAATTATTGTTAAGGAAGTACAGGTATGGTGTGGTAATGTGGTTTACCTTAAATTAGCTTATTACGTAACTGTTTACTTTTTACATCATGAACATTTCTGTTTCAAGTACACAGAATGATGATGACATTTATTTAGCTTATGACTTTCTATGCACATATGTATTTAATAGTATATAAGACATTTCCATTTTGGCACTATATTCAATGTACTGCCACTCCCCCATTAAATGTGTCATTTTAAAAGTTCAAGTATTGGTGCAAAAAGGTATATGTATAGCTACATTATGATACATAATGATATATAATACAGGGGAGTGGCTTAGTATCGGCATGTGGTAATGGAAGTAAATCTTTGGTCCTCTAAGACCATCCTACTGTTCATGGCAAGCAATTTCATTTCCTTTACCACGAAGAAAAGCCTTTGAAAGGGTATTAGAATTATGTCCATTTGTTGTTACTATAAATAGCTTATATTGTAACTTATTTATAACTGGCCTTAGGGAAAAATCGAGACAAGTTTTCTGTAGTACAACATGCATGTTACATCGAATTTTGAGGTGTATTTTGACCTATCTCTATCTTTTAAAGAGTGTTATGTGTACTTATATATGTAGAATTTTTCTACTATAAATAACTTATATGATACCTACTTGATAATCGGCCAAAAAAAAATGATGTATGAAAAAAACTATAGGTTTTTATATGTTCAAATCTTAATCCAAGTGTTTTGTTATAATATATTGTATATATGGTACAGTATTGTTTATACTTTATTGACAGATATCAGTTCATTATGTTATACTGCAGTAGAGAAAATTAGGTGCCTTCCAGTAGGGGACTTTGTATTGCCTGGCAATCCTTCATTCACTTGTTTAGCTTATTACGTGACTTTTTTACTTTTTACATCATTAACATTACTGTTACAAGGACTCATAATGGTGATGACGCTCATTTAGATTATTACGTAGTTTTTTAGTCTGTTACATCATTTAGATTACTGTTAAGGACAATACAGGTACATAATATGGTGTTGTTGTTTTTTTGTTGTTGTTTTTTTTTTGTTTTTGTTTTTTTTTTGTTGCTGTTTATTACACGGATTTGCTTTCTCTTTTTACATCGTTTGCAAGTACAAGTACAAGTATTACAAGTACACAATATGGTAATTGTACGAGGAACAGTTGACCAGTATTATCAACAGTCCAGTATTTTCACTTTGCACGTGTACCCACAAGTGTTGCATATCAGTTGAAAGAATATTGAAACAAGAGCTCGTATAACACCAAATGTCCCCTTTGACCTTTCACTTATTGACCTTAAACTAAACAGAGGTCAACTGCTGGTCATGATCAACATCTCTATTAAGTTTCATAATCCTTGGCCGAAGCGTTCATGAGTTACCATCCGGAAACCATTTAGCTGTTCCGGGTCACTGTGACCTTTACCTTTGACCTATTGACCTCAACATCGATAGGGATCATCTGCTGATTTTGATCAACCTCCCTTTCAAGTTTCGCTATCCTAGGCCCAAGCGTTCTCAAGTTATCGTCCGGAAACAGTTTAACTGTTCCGGGTCACTGTGGCCTTGACCTTTGACCTACTGATCTCAAAATCAACAGAGGTTATCTGCTAATCATGATCAACATTTCTATTAATTTTCATGATCCTAGGCCTAAGCGTTCTTGAGTTATCATTCAGAGACCGTTTAACTGTTCAAGGTCACTGTGACCTTGACCTTTTATCTACTGATCTTAAAATCAATAGGGGTTATCTACTGGTCATGATCAACATTCATATTAACTTTCATGATCCTAGGCCAAAGCATTCTTGACTCATCATCCGGAAACCGTTTAACTGTTCTGTGTCACTGTGACATTGACCTTTGACCTATTGATCTCAAAATCAATTGGAGTCATCTGCTTATCATGACTAACCTTTCTGTAAATGTTCATGATCTTAGACTTAAGCGTTCTTGAGTTATCATCCGGAAATCGTTTAACTGTTCTGGGTCACTGTGACCTTGACCTTTGACCTACTGATCCCAAATTCAATAGTGTTCATCTGATGGTTATAAGCAATCTTTTACTAAACATTCATGATCCTAGGCCCAAGCGTTCTTGAGTAATCATCCGGAAACGGATTTGGCTACATATCGACCGACTAACAGACCGACCGACCTACCGACAGACATACCGACATCTGCAAAACAATATACCCCTCTGCTGTCCAACTGACTGGAAATGGCACAAAATCACGTGCAGAAGCACATTTAATTAGCAGTTAAAATACATGTAGTATATCATACGGGCTGAAAACATGGCTTTATCTGACTGCAATTTTCGCTTGGCATCGGCGCATCAGAAAGTAAAGCCGACTTCGACAAAGTGTAAGGGGACAGTGCACTGCCATATCGCACTATTTACCGATGGGTATCTCTCTTTTTACAGATTGGAGAACCAACACCAAAGATGAAGCTTGTGTCTGGCAAAGACATTGATGCGGTGAAAGTAATAATCGGGAAAGATGCAAGATGCAGTGGAGCAGATAAGGGAAACGTCGGGCCTTAATCCGTCAACGTTTTTTCTGATTTTAAAAGAAAGGCTAAAACTGCGTCTGGTTTGTGTACTCTCAATACCGCATTTATTGACCCCTGAGCAAAAGAGGGTGATGGTAGAAAAAGCTTCCGCCGTGTTCGCCAAATATAAAAGCAAGGAATTTAGACGTATCAAAGAAATTGATAAAGGTGATGAGATGTGGCTGTATTTTATTGAGCCTGCCAATGAAGAAATTAATAAAATTTAGGTAGGTGAAAATATGAAAATAACGAGACGCCCGTTATTGCAAAGCGGAGCAGAAGCGGGTTAACTTATGTATGTCTTGTTCTGTAACTCCAATGAAATTGTGGCTCGAGTCCCTGAGCACAGAATTGTTGCTGGTACATTTTACAAGGAAAATGTCTTCTCTGTTGTCCTCGACCAGTACACAGAAAGGCGCCAAAGGACAGGGGCGCTTGGCATTAAGCATGAAAATGCCCCGGCCCATCGTTCAGCCGTAATACAGGAATACCTCATGGAGAACTATATTAAGATTTTACCGAACCAACTATATAGTTCTGATCTCTCCCTTTGTGAGCTTTGGTTGAACCCAAACAATAAATTACGCTAAAGGGGGCGCCGCTTGAAACGCACAGCACAGTCGGAAAAGCTCTATACCAGTGTTTAAACAGAGTACATAAATCGCGATTCCAAAATGCATTTTCTGAGTGGCATTTGCGCCTAGAGAAGTGTGTACAGTCAGGTGGAAAGTCCTTTGAAGGTTTAACATAGTTATTTCTTTGAAAATGATTGAGGTATGAATATTTCGCCACTGTTGTCACTACTTTTCAAACGCTCGTCTCATATATAACTTATATTGTAACTACTTGATTACACTTTATTTCATTCACACAAAAATATTTATCAACTAAACACATTATACACCCTCAAGTATTATGTTACATGGTACAGCTGTTTTCCAATAACTTCTCTGTATCTATACATATCAGAACATGCAACGTTAGTCTCTCATAAATGTAAACGTAATCGTATTCATACAACAACACAACTTACCAACAAACAACAACATTAAATGTATGAAGAATTATACATATGTATATAAAGAAATGTACATTTGTGTTTGAACAAATGAATATTATGTGTATGAAAAGATGTACAAAACACATTTAACACGAGGAATGGGAGAAATGAAAATAAAGATAAGACTACTATATAATAAAAAGATAGAACACGTTGTTCTTCCCTCACCAAGTCTTGAGATCAAATGTAAACAATTGAAAACTGGTAACAAAGACACCTTTCTAGTACTGAAAATGTCTGACAATCAGATGCAAACAAAAAAAGGAACCTGATGTATCATGTTATAAGCATGAAAATAATTGACACGTGCATGCAATCCCAAGTATAAAGTTTAATACAACACTATTTTTCTTTCCTTCAAATATCATTTCCCAAATGCTCTTCATGGAAGAAACCTCAATTCGTGATCAGTTTTGAAACCATTTGAGTCAGGCAATGCAATGCCTGGCTTTGCTCCGAGATCTGTTGCTTCAACAAGTTTCGTTCCTCTGCAGACTTTATCATTTGTTCGTTCATAATGTCCATTAAATCATCCATCTTGCTGATCAGATCTGTCTGTTTAACCATCATTGTCTCAACCGAGGATTGGACATCCTTTATTTCTGCCGTGTACTTTTTCATTTTATCGTTTTCCTTGTGCCCATGTTGTACGTTTAAAGGCATGGCAAAAGCCTCATTTGTTACGCCGTTGTCTTCAGAAGTTAGACAGACGCTCATCTTCTTTCTTTTTGATTCTGGCTCATTACTTGCATCATTGGTAGGAATATTGTGCACTTGATTGTGCAACCTACATTTCCCCCGTTTTGCCTTCTTCAACTTGCGATTTTGGGTTTTCTTTTTAAAGTTCTCGTCACCTGTAACATAAGAGACGAACAATATTTATAAATTAGTACATGTAGTTCAATTTTGTAATTTGTGATTCAAGCTTCCAGTCACGGATGTCTTTGTAAAATCTACTTATTATGCTTTCTCTACTCTGTTATCCAAACGTTTCGTACCGGGAGATATTTTTCTCTTTTCTGTTCTCAATTCGAAAAGTTATTATACGGGAATGACGAAGTAAATAAACATAATCTAGAAAAACAACAATTCCGGTAATGCTTAACGTTTAACGTAGTGCTTTAGTATTCTTTAAACAATGAGCAATGTACCTTTCGGTCCAACATGCTCATGGTGTTCTACCATCTTAAACACATCTGCAATTTCCGACATGCCAGCCTTGTCAAGAACTTCCGTAAATTTTGCATCCCAGTCTGGTAATCTCTTGTCTACCTTCTCGAGCATTATTCTTATCGCGGGAATTGGTCCTTGACTTTTCGCAGCACTTTCAATGTAACCTTGATCTTCCTCATTTATGATTTCCCTTTCGATCAGGTGATCCATTACGTCATTAAGGCAAATATCATTTATAAGGTTTGGTTTCATCAGCTTCAGGATCTCATTGGTAAAGAAGTGGTCTTTTTCTGTCTTGCCAGTTAACAACTGATGTAGGTAGATATTACCTTGAAATAAGAAAAATATTATTCGCACTCATCAAATATGACAAAGCGACAGCTAGATCTACGTCTCATTTTTTTCCGTCTAAATTTTGCAAATATTGTGTCACTTTAAAGTTTGCGGTATATAGGAATATAGAAAATGTGGAAACTCTACAAGTCGCTGAACATGACAAAAACGAAAATATTTCAGGCTCGGTTTGATCAAGTCTGTTCATGACCGGTAATGAAAATACATGCTACCGCCCACGCCCTCTAGCCCCGGGTTGAGCAGAACTCAACATTTACTCATGCTACAACCACGAAAACAATTTAGAGACCTCCGCAGATGTATTCATACGGCGGTGCATATTGAACCTTCAATGATCAAAGGAGCACTTATGAGGAGTTACTGATGTAAAAATCAGTTAAAATGTATGAATAAAACATGAGGACGATGTCAAACTACAATATTTCAGATAACTGAAAAAAAGACGATAATTTTATCTAATACATCAATGATTACATAGCATATTATTATTTATTGCACCTGTTTTGTCAAGGGCTACAAGGAAAGTTGCCCATTTCCCCTGCTCTTGTGGGTCTACTTTGCACTGTATTGTGTCAATAAGATTCTTCACAGCAAGTTCTTGGGGCTCTGTATTTGACAGTGCTCTTGCATCATTATGACCTGAAGAATATATTAGGCTTTCTAAAAATAGATTTTATTTACATATCAGAACTATATACATCAACGAGCAGCTACTATTCATAAATTGCGCATATGTCTTAGACGGAAGGACAACACCAAAATTCGTTATATTTGAATTCCTAGATATCTGTCTATTTTTGTGTATGTTACACAATCTTACAACTGCATTTGCGCAAAACTTCACAAACAAACTCAATAAAACCGAGTTGCTATTATTTCTATGCTTAAAGATTTGATTACGATTTAAACACTGTTGTTCCATACTGTGCTATTAAAGAATATTTTGAATAACTAAATGAGTAAACCAATTTGAAATTTTAATGTTTCTATGGCAATAATGTGTCCGCTTTACAATTTTAGCACACGGAAACAAGACAGGGTATGTTTGGGCTCAGTTTATATGAAAATGGCAGTAAATTGCAACTATGAGATAACATAAGATATTCTAATGGTAATGTAGAATATAAAAAGACATACAAATGTAGTGTAGATACGGTAATATCTCTTTCACATCCAAATGTCTCTGTAATGTTGGCATGAAGACTTGTACCATATACTCTGTATTGTTCGCATTGCATAAAGCACAGTCATCACCGGAAAAGTTTGTTGTGTAGGACACATCCATTGCTGAATCGGGTGAGTAGGCCGTCCGTCTGTCACTTTCATTCCGCTGGAGTATTTTATGGTTATATTTAGAATACCAAACAAACAGTATGTACGTACTTATGTATACCTTACTATATTTAGTAACAAAACTGCAAAGGAATCCAGGCCAAATAGGAAGCGGGCAATATAAACGGAAGCGAGAACAGTAATCCGTTTGGCCAACCAAAGATGAGTGACGTCACTGATGACGTTAGCTTAAACCTCGTAAACGTCGATATTTTATATGATTAACTGATTAAAGCAATCTAGTACTCGATAATTGTGTTTTTGTATAATTATAATAAACAACTCGTTAAACGGCAATTACTTTCGTTAAGTGCTTATTATCACACATAAGCCTATACTTTCACTCGGACTGCGTCCGCGTGCAGGTATAGGTTTAGTCGTGCTAATATCCACTTCAGGCCCGTCATCGCCTTTTAGTAAGCGTGTATCATTATTTCAGTCCGAATGTGTGTCACGTAGTATAGAATTATTAATACATGTATAGACTATTGAGTTATAATACCGACCTCTTTATAGGTATATATTACAAAAATCGATATAAGTATATGAGCGGGTATATTAATGATCTATTTTTAAAACTATTGTGGAAACCAACATGTAGTTAGCTTTAAAATTAGCAGCGGATTAATGTATCTCAGGTAACTGAAATAATATTGTTAAGCTTTTATTAAGCGTAGATCTAATTATTTTCTAGCCTAAGATGACTTGTAGGGCGTTTAGATTTTTATGTCTGTCTTGACGACTAGAACAAGTGATTATAAGTGTAACCATGACTGGATATACATGAATAAAGTTGTCGTAATAAAAGTTAAGCTTATTATCTAAACTGGTATAATGTTTAAAAGGTTTAATACTTAACTGAACTACCATGACATTTTGATGATAAACACGGTGGCTTTTCAAAACTTAACATACGTACCTGAAGTGAACACGAAGGCCTTGGTCTATCCTGGATCAAAATAAGAAATAAATACTAAAGTGAATATGACAAAATTACATCAATGTGGAATAATAACAAAAGGTTTTAATCAAACAAGGCTGGATATCAAAGCGAAAAAGTAAATTAATATACCAAAAACAAAGTACATACCACTCACCAGAAAATAATACAAGATAACAAAAGGAACGTTTTTCAATCTTTTCTAATTTTTTCAACATAAAAAGGGACAATATAATATGCTGAGAAACATTAACCAACACTAACATGATGGTAATCTGTGTTTTCTTATTGTAAAATAAAAAAAGTTACATATAATCCGTGAAAGAAATATGTCTCCAAATCCGGATTTCTTAAAACAAAACTAACAGACTGTCTTCTTACATTTTATGTTTTTTTTTCACATTAGCTATACAAACACTGTTATAACACTATATCTTACTTGTTCCGAGTCCAGTATTTCACAGGAAGACATGCTTTCCTACAAAATAAGTTTAATACATTTACTAATAATATTTAGTTAAATCTGAATTAAGCAGCCGGTCTGCTTAAGGCAGATGTCTGTTTAATACCGGTGGCCGCTATAAAAGAGGTTCGATAACGATCGTAAAATCATTATATTTTTGTATTATGTATTTAGCGATTATAAAAGGCGTTGCTATTTATGCATGCTGTTATTGGGTTTATTACTTTGAAATAATTTGGTTGGTTGGGTTTAACGTCGCACCGACACATTTTAGGTCATATGGCGACTTTCCAGCTTTGATGGTGGAGGAAGACCCCAGGAGCCCCTCCGTGCATTATTTCATCACGAGCGGGCACCTGGGTAGAACCACCGACCTTCCGTAAGCCAGCTGGATGGCTTCCTCACATGAAGAATTCAACGCCCCGAGTGAGGCTCGAACCCACATCGATGAGGGGCAAGTGATTTGAAGTCAGCGACCTTAACCACTCGGCCACGGAGGCCCCTTGAAATAATACTTAATGTTGTTACATTAAATATCTTTTATTGCATTTTAAGATATACTTTATTAGTATTCTATGTTGACTCTTTAATGTATATATTACGTGTGGGTAATATTCTAAATAATTCCGGAATATGAAGTTTATATGTCATTTATAAGAAGTTTATTATTAACCATTCAAAGAAAAAATTTACCTTCTCCCATTCAGAAGTATCCGAAGGTATATTGTCATACCCTATACACACTTCAAGATTCCCATTCGCTGTTGTTTCGACGGATATACTTCTTTGCTAGATATTTGTAAAGGAAAAAATACATGTTGTAAATTTGCATTATAAATTAAGAAATGGAAGATAACTTCAAACAATTGTTATAGAAGCACAACGACAGATTTATATATGTTGTGTTTGTTTTTTTCTCTTTTCTTTTCGAAATTATAATAATATAAAATAATCTAATGAAATTTAGGCAGTATTAAGTAACACGTATATCTGTGATTTTATACGCAGAAAGCATTTATATTTAGCCTTGTAAATTGTAAACCTGTATTTAGCGGCCATCTCAGATGCAATATTAGATGTTTTTGAAATCAGAGAAAAATTACGCCGGCGGTAAGGGAAAGAGAGAAAAAAATCAAACTGATGGAATTTAATAGAATTTGAAAAATGTGACAAATCCTACTCTAAAATTTACTAATTGTTTGTGTTGTACCTGTGTATTCGTAACTTTATTTTTCTTATTTACAAAAAAGACCTTACTGTATTTGTGTCCGTGTCATTCTTTGCTTTGCTGTGTTCATGGGTGTATGGTTCTGCACTGTCTACCTCATCTTGCTTTATTATGTTGGGTGTAAAAAAAACATTTTTTACATTATATAAATAATGAAAAAATGACAAGTTAAATTTAGGATTAAAAGGCGAAGTTAACTCTTATTTCATAAACGAAAAAAAAAACATATTGTTAAGAAAGTCTTATCAAAATCAGAAACCTATGTATTTTATCAAGTACATTATATGAATAATGGAATAAGAACATTGACAAACAAAATTTACGATAAAAAGACGACGTTAACTCTTATTTCGTTTTTAAGGAAGTCTTATAAAACTTGAAACCACTATTTTTTATAAAGTATTTGAAGTATAATTGTGAACATCTATAATTTGTTTGCAACGGAAAGCAATTCAGAAATACAAAATTTTAACTGTAAAATTACAAATTAGAATAATCTTAGATCAGCGAATTGAGTTACATAATTATATAGCTATTATTGAAGTTGGTTCTAGATAGCTTACCTCTATAACGACATATTTCTTCTTCCTTTTGAATATTTTTTTCCATGCCCTAGGCACCTTGCCTTTTGACTGAAACAATAAGAAAATATGTACATGTCCAAAATAATGAAGCGCCCCTCTATCAGCCGTTCCTCTTTCAACAGAATTTGAAAATGAGATGGGATCATCCAAAGACTTTAATCACCATAAGTAAACATGGGAAGTTGTTGTTTAAAGATTTTGCAATGTTCAATAGTTCTAATCATTCCATTCAGTATATTAATGACATTTTGACTAATAAGTGTTAAGTTATTTAAGTATGGATAATTCAATGAATGTTTTTTTTTTATTTCCTCAAACACATCCTTACCAGGTATATACGCCTTTTGCTCTTCTGTTTGGATATATGCGCTCCCATTTTGTCGCATATATCTTGGTATCTCTTTACTGTAGTTAGCTGTAACGTTTTCTGGGCTAAAATTTTTTTTAAAAAATTAAAGAAATTTACCATAGTGTTAGTTCTATTTCAACCCGCTGTATTTTAGTAAAACAATATCAACTTGAAATATCAAAGTAACAAATCAAATAAAAAAAAAATATGGGTGAAAATGGAGATTGGATTTGCAAAAACTAAAACCTTTCGTTATAACATCAGTATTTCTTTAATTTCTTCCTTTCTTTCGATTAGAAACAAATATCAGAAATTTTTAACGTAAACAAAAACTTAATAACTGAAGAAATAAATTTTACCTGTGCAACCAAACTAAGCGTAAAGTTGAATTCTAATTAATATGTGGCATCTATCTCTTTTTATTTCAACAGAAAGGTTATTTCCTATCGGTTTTTTTTTAGAAATCATCTTTCTAATATATATGCGAAGAAAATCAGATTATTTAAATAATTATGATTAATTTAAAAAAAAAAAAAAAAAGACGCATTAGATTTAACAGTTCATTGTTGTTACGGTAATCCGTATTAGTAACGATCTATTTATTGATAGGGGTGCGGGTACCGCCACTTCTACCCATTATCTAGCATGGCTTAACATGGAAAAGGGGAAAAAAATAAAGACGAAAATTGATACAAAACAAGACGTGTATGAAATGCATTTAATAATCCATTCTAAATAGATAGCGCTTATTTATTTATTTATTTATTTATTCATTTATTTGCTTATTATTTATTTATTGATAATATGTTGCATGTTGGATACAACGAAATGGGAAACCTGTTAATATGTGGCATGTTATAAACGGGGAATTTGATATACTTTAACACGTTCTAATTTGGGAGATCGATATCTAAATCAGTCAATGTTACGCAAAAACATAAAAAACAACCTTGTACCACATTTTACTTTGTATTAATGATTTAATCTACTAAAATGTCATTGATAGACTCCTTTTACAATTATTAATCCACCGTGACCGCTTTATTTACCTACAAAGGAAGCTAACGCCAGTTCCTTATAAGACAAAGAAATAATTAAACGACTAACCATTTGAAATAAAGTAGATAATTGATAGCAGGCCTATTCGACAATGGCTAATGACAGATAAAGTGTAAATCATAGTGTACAGTGAAATCAACATATAAACATGGTTAATAACTTAACTTTATAGCTATGATTCGATTTCGGTCATTGAGCTGCCGTGACTGCCCTTTAACGTATGGAACTACGTCACGGTCCCATGTTCGAAATCCAATAATTTGAACAGAACAGAACAGAACATGTATTTATTAGTCTTAAGCATATAACAGCTTATCGACATATACGTAAACAATTATATAGTGCATGGCATGCGTAATACATAGACAAATCATACATTTTCATGGAATTCAAAACAAAACATAATACATACACAAATAAACAAACACCAAAAGCACAACAAGCACAAAAAGCACAAAAGCGAGAATCCACATAATAATACAGGTAAAGGTGAGAGTTACTGTACATTCTCTCGAAACTGAAACTGTCTCAATTTAAACGCTTTAATGATAAACACAGCTAATTTAATAAGGACACTTAACAATAGTAGTCTATTTACAATATTGTACATATCATCAATAACTAGTTGTAATCATATCCAGACATAACAGAATAGAGGCCACAAGCCATTTGATGATAGTGTTTGATTAACACTGCGAAATTTTGTGCATGTAATTAAGACATGATTTCATACATTTCACTCTTGTTGTATCAGTCAAGTCAAAGGCTGTAAAGCCCTTAAACATTTCTAACATTTGTTGCTCGGGGGCTACACTACAAAACTGGTCAAACGTTTCAATGCCTAAGTCATTGGATAATTTTGACCAAAGATTTGACCTACGAGTGTTATTGATTGGACAGAAAATAACTGTGAGTAGAGAACTATTGTTCGTTACAATACGATACTGTGTGCACTCCGTCATAAATCTTTGTGAAAAATAATAGCACATTAATTTCATTGCGCTGGCACATTCATAGTGGTAGTTTCTGTAAATTTGACAGAATTTCCATAGATTACAAGGAATATAGTCGTAGTGTATTGTTAAAAAACTGTATAGTACATTATCACTACATATTCTTGATTTCCATTCGAATTCATTTTACATTTTAACTGACTAACACAGTCGTGTGTTCAATTAGTATTATGTATATTTCATGAATTTGTAATAAACCTACGTATTTGTTCGTTGATCCGTAAATACTTTTAATAGTCTAGTAAAAATCAAGTATTTTTTTAACTTATAAAGAAAGGACCTGATTCATCAAACGTATGCAATTAATTATTTGAAGCAGATTTTACTAATGATTCTTTTATTTTTACGTTCGTTTCTGTATGAAAGCATGGTAATATGATTAGCAAATAACCAAGGCCTTCGAGTAGTTTATAGTCTATTTTACCACGGTTCAGAGTTCAGATGCGCAGGAATGGAACCACGAGGGCTTCATTTATGAGATTAGTAATGAGCCTGACGTCTCGCATAAATATAACGTCATAATTGACGTCATAGTGTTCTCTTACCGGTCCGCGCGTCAACCGTTGTTTATCGCAGATTCTAAAATGCTTGTCTCTGTTAAAACACTCTTACCGAATAGAATGACGTCACGTTAACGTGTTGTGACGTCAGAGTATTTTGTTGCGACCATGAAAGAGCGCTTATATATTTTATCTAGTGTTTGAGATTAAGGGCATATTAGAATCGAAATTTTTAATTTATAGCACAAGCGTGCTTTAACACTATAATATTTATACACTCGGGTGGTAATACGTCGTTCAAATAATTTCACTCGAGCTGCGCCCTCGTGAAATTATTACGCCCGACGTATACACCTATCGTCCATAAATAGTGTTAAAGTATTCTTTTGCTATAAATTATTTCTTAAATATACAAAGCTCCAAGTTCTTCATTGTTTAACTGGCAGACAAATCGAGCTATGTTTGAATGATAAATACTGGTGGGTGGAGACGGCTGAATTTTAAATGATTATTTTCATATTAATCAGACAGCTCTAAAAGACAGCTTGGACTGAGTTCCTATAAATAATATTTATCTTTTCTTCTCTTTTGTCAGACACGTTATATGGTACTTAAATGTGGTCCTGCTTACTACAATCAAATAGTACTTTTTATTTTTATTTTATTTTATTTATTTATTTATCTATTTATTTATTTGATACGTTGGTTTCCTTTACATTATATTCTGAAATTTGCATTATCTTTTATCTTTGTTGAAATTATATAATATTATATAATTGCATGAGCTATTCTGTAGTTTGTGTGATCTTACCTTTTGTTACAATAATATACTTTTGCAAGAGCCTGTCAAGTAGGTCTTCTATCAAGGTGACTGTGTCTGCGGTTTTCAATGAATTTCAATGAGTCTGTAAGTAACGTCAATCACGATTTGACTTGTTGCACCACTTGGACTTGCTGCACCACTTGGACTTGTTGCACCACTTGGACTTGCTGCACCACTTGGACTTGTTGCACCACTGCACCACTTGGACTTGTTGCACCACTTGGACTTGCTACACCACTTGGACTTGCTACACCACTTGGACTTGTTGCACCACTTGGACTTGCTGCACCACTTGGACTTGTTGCACCACTTGGACTTGCTGCACCACTTGGACTTGTTGCACCACTTGGACTTGTTGCACCACTTGGACTTGCTGCACCACTTGGACTTGCTGCACCACTTGGACTTGTTGTACCACTTGGACTTGCTGTACCACTTGGACTTGTTGCACCACTTGGACTTGCTGCACCACTTGGACTTGTTGCACCACTTGGACTTGCTGTACCACTTGGACTTGCTGTACCACTTGGACTTGCTGCACCACTTGGACTTGCTGCACCACTTGGACTTGTTGTACCACTTGGACTTGCTGTACCACTTGGACTTGTTGTACCACTTGGACTTGCTGTACCACTTGGACTTGCTGCACCACTTGGACTTGCTGCACCACTTGGACTTGCTGCACCACTTGGACTTGTTGTACCACTTGGACTTGTTGCACCACTTGGACTTGTTGCACCACTTGGACTTGCTGCGCTACTTGGATTTGCTGCGCTATTTGGCCTTGCTGCGCTACTTGTATGTGCTGCGCTTTTTCGATTCGCTGTGCTATTTGGACTTGCTGCGCTAGTTGTAGTCCTACTTGCTCTGCTATCAAGACTTGCTTGCCTCCTTGGAGTTGCTGCGCTACCTGAACTTGCTATGCTATCTGGACTTTCTGTGCTAATTGTACTTGCTGCACTAGCTGGACTTGCTGCGCTACTTGTATGTGCTGCGGTCCTTAGATTCGCTGCGCTATTTGGACTTTCTGCGCTTCATGTACTTGCTGTGCTGTCAGGACTTGCTTTCCGTCTTGGTGTTGCTGCCGTTCATAAAATTGTTACACTTCTTAAACTTGATGTGCTTATTAAAACTTGATTCACTTCTTTGACAAAACTGAAAGGACTCCTCCCGAAATCAGATTCTTTTCTCAGCTTGTAATCAAACGGACTAAGACCTTCTTCATTTATTCGATCTATATATATATTCAAAGCGCGAACCGGATAGAGAAACGTCAGTGTGACGTCACGACATTATACCATAAATAATCAAAATGACCACGGTTGTGTTTTTGCTGCACAAAATTGAACAGTTATTTTGAATTATTCTTGGTAGAGCTATTCTGTAGTTTACATCATCTAGCCCTTTGTTACAATCATATATATTTCCATCAGCTTTTCTGTATTTAAGAAATAATTTATAACAAAACCGTGTTTTAACACTATTTATACATGACGAGCGGTTAAAAGTCGTGCGTTATTACATGTATTTCACGGGGCTTATTTCGCACGATGTATAACCTCCGGAGTGTATAAATAGTGTTGAAACACGGTTTTGCTATAAATTATTTCGATTCTAATTCGTTTGTTATTGTAAAATTTAGATCAAATGTGATCGAATTGTTTCTTAGCGTATATATATGGCGCCAAATGTTAGGTCGTGACGCTGCTTTGTTTATACAAGCCCGGACCGGAAATTGTACTACGTCTTGCTGAATGGTTCAGTTAGATCGCAAATGATAGTGAATTATTCTACGAACTACCAACTCAGTGTGTGTGTAAATTCATCTTTGTAAAAGTGTTTTTAAGTAAAACATTTTATCAAATTTGAAAGCGCTATTTCTCGATGCGTACATGGCGTTAAATATCACGTCGGCGTGACGTAAACATAATATTGTTTTGATGGTTTAAGCATTGCCTAGTCATATTAGAATAATATTACCTTTGGATACAGTTGTATATAGAATTTGCAATAGCAATTCTTTAGTTCATATTTAACCTTAAAAGTTTATATTTGCATAAAATATTCTGCAGTTCACATTATCTAACCTTTTGTTACAACTGTATAAATTTGCACGAGTTATTCTGAAGTTTTAATCATCTTACCTTGAATTTAAATTATATAATATTTGCATGTGCTATTTTTAAATTTATATTTATGACAAAAAAAATCAAAATCGAGATAACAACTTATTCATAAAGTACATTCTTTTATATTTCAAATCTGAAAATATCGCCAGCATGTACGCGCCGTAAATAAGCCGCCGTCAGTACGTTTACAAGTCCGTGACAGCACCAA
Organism: Mercenaria mercenaria; assembly: GCF_021730395.1. NCBI lineage: Eukaryota > Metazoa > Mollusca > Bivalvia > Venerida > Veneridae > Mercenaria > Mercenaria mercenaria. The sequence continues at coordinate 45,435,031 of NC_069378.1, forward strand.
ATTAACATTTTTGTTTTAATTTCAAATGCGAATTATAATTTAATGGATACAGAATAAAAAATCAAATAACATTTACATTATAGTTTGAAGTATCACCTTTGCAATAATATGTATGTAATTATTAATCCGACAGATCTTCCGTCGGAAATAGTTGGCACGACATACGCTGTTTTCGCACAAAAATAAGAGGAAGTCATGCAGTGAGTTACATTTTAGTTCAGTTAATAAACAGCGAATGATCCCATTTCAAACAAAAACGATGCTCTCTCGTTCACGGTACGTAAATCCATTCCGGCGGTGGTTCTTCGCTCGTTTCAAACTTAATTTTCTTTTCCCGCAAGTAGACTAATTTAGCTTTTATTGAACAGAAGTTACAGTGATATAGGTTAGACATTTGTCCACGGAATAAGGTCTTAAACTTAGAGACCTATAACAGTCTGCAATGCCACTACTGGTATGGGATGGTACCGTTTGACTACTTGAGGCACCATAGAAAAAAATGATATTGACATTTTTATTTTGTGTTTTATAATTGCAAACGTTTTGGATAGTAGTCATCACTTTGAAATTTGTGTCTACTTGAGCTTGAGGAGATACCATAAGTTATACAAAATTTATAAAAAAACGCCACGGTAAAATTTGTTTCAAAATTGCAATAGTGCGAAGCATGGTTATCTTTCAGAATAAACCAAACAAAGGCCATTTTGAAAACATTACTATTAGTGATCTAATACCTTAAAAAGCACATGAAATAAACAGAAAATTTGTTTGTTCAGGTGTAAGATCGAAATATATTTCACTAGTGAACACCATAATTTATATTTTCACTCGTGGCTACGCCACTCATGAAAGTATTGCATTACAGTGTTTACCCGGTGAAATATTATAAGATTCTTTCACTGGTTGTAGGTGCAGATGGGATTTTCCGGCCTCGAGGGTAACTGTTTAGGCGGTAACGAGGTTCCTACCGAGTTACCGCCTAAACAGTTACCCGAGAGCCGGATATTCCCATCTGAACCTATAACCAGTGACAGAATCTTTTTCTTGTATACCGATATAAAGATACAATAATAAAAATAAAATCAGTCGAACGGCTTTCTTTTTAGAACTATTTCTTCTAGCAGCGTATTTAAACAAAGCGCGGGAAATCAACGTCCGTAAACAGGAAAGACGTCATGACGTTTCAAAGACAAATAACAATGTTTAGTTCCGGTTTTCTTTTATCAGTTCCAGCGTAACGTTATGAATTTTTTATAAAACAACGTGTTTTGAATCGAGAAATATACTATCAGGAACAAAGAGGAACTGTCAAGGTATTGGATTTTTATTCCGTTTTTCGAAATAAAATATAAATAACTACATAAATCTTCTACATATATGTAGTTCGTATTACGTCATTTAAAGCACGAGAGTCATCTTACACCCCGGGGTGTAAGATGGATTTTTCCAGCACCGGTAAAAATACAGGAAATCCCCGTCTGGTATGCAAGAAAGTTAGATCTTACACTGAAACAAACAAAAATCCTATATATATAATCAAGGTGCATGTGTGCTTTCGATTTTCAGTTGTCATGACAACTCAGATAACAATTATTTGTAAAATATAACTGATAAGTTTGCCTTTGACAATGTGTGTGGAAATAAAAGATATTGTTGTATTTAAAGATTAATGCCATAGTAGCATACAGTTTCTGCCTTGGAATTTATTGACGTCTGTCGCTTAATTAAAAGACAACAGTTACTACTCCCCCTCTATATCACCTTCCAGTATGCAGTCTTATTTCACTCCCCTGTCTATGAACATACGGGTCGAGGAAAAGGCGTCAAGCGCTTGATTTATTTTTCTTCTCAAAGCAAATTTATGTATTTAAGCGGGTAAATGTGACAGCTTAATAAAGGAAAAATCTAGACGAGTCTGTTGACTTGTCATAATAGGCAACCCTTTGACAACTTCGAAGACAGAACCCAAGACGTAATACTTATGAATAAACTTCATAAAATATTCATATGGCGAAATAAGTCTATTTGAGGGTTAATTTGACCAAGCAATATGCGCACGTCATCTAATGAAATAAGCTATTTATATTCTAATCATGCTAATTATAGCATATCTTGTGAGTTCCATTGCATCATATTACTGGCGCAATTCTTACTGTATGATCTAGCTGTGCTATTTTCGTTTGTTGAAACATTTAAAGAAAAACCACGCCACGTGACTTGCGTTTGCCAGTGAAAAGCAATGAATATGAAACGTAAAAATGGAACATTTAATTGGTGTCCCATCGATGACTTGTACATATTTTAATTAAACTGGAAAGAAATAGACGGACATACTGTATACTTGATACTGTATCTAAGAATTTAACCAGAAAAGAAAAAAAGAATCAACAGGTATTCAAAGAGTGACATCTTTTATTCATAAATGTCTGATAATAATACAATAATTGATAAATCACGTCAAATAATATTACAGAAACAGTATGAAATAAAAAAAATGGACGGAACTCTATTCAAAACATATAATATTGTAGTTCAATTTATAAATTAACAACTTGAAAAATACAAATTCATTCGAGAAAATGCATTAACAGGAATGGTTTATATAAGCGAAACATTGCCGTCCGCCATATTATTACGCACAATTATTGCGGTCTCCTTCTGTGCTAAAAAGAGAACCATATTTAGCCAGGTATTTCCACGTGTGCTATATTTAGCAACAATCATAAAGTTCGTGCGCAACTAGCAACACTGACGTAACTGAAAACCTTCCGTCACAGACCAGTCTGCTACAGGATATTTCCGTTGGTGCTATATTTAGCATCAACGAAATATGATAATGCGAAATTAAGCTACTTCGACGTAATTAACAACTTCATGCATAACTGAGCTTTAAAAACAAGTATTGTACATCATGATGGATTTTTGCTCAAAATTGTCAACAAAAGACTGGAGCTGTCAGCAAACTTAATTTTAATCAAGCGATATTAATAATTTATCATGTATACAGTGGATATAAGACAAATAAATGTACAGCAACTGTTTACAGAAATAATATAAATAACTTCTATAAAATGTTTTATCACAGACAGCATATTAGTAGTTTTCTATAAAAAAAACACCCCTATATTTCCTTAAATGGACATTCATATCCATATTTGGAATGCTTTCAAATACTGTATTTTTAGATATCTTGTAATGATCCCATTTATTCAATACTGGGAATCCTGGAATGTGTATTATAATACCTAAGTGGAAAACATGACTAATAAAAATCATTTAACATTGATCAATACTTAAATATATTTGAATAATATATATAAATAACAATATAATGAGAATCCATTCATATTTTTCTAACACACATGTACTATTTATTTTGCAGATTACAAAAAATAGAAACGCTGGACTTCATGCATTCCACATGATAACAGTTTACTATGTAAAACATTTTTAGATCTGCAAAAATGTGATAAATAAAATAACATGTGCATATTACATAATAACCTAACTTAAAACAGAAAACAAAGAAAATTACAGCAGATAGTATTTTTACCTGAAGTGTTCAATGGTCCCTCTTTCACATTCAAACAAGCCAGATAAACAGTTAAAACTCATCATCTTCAACTTGCTTATCTTAAAATTTCACCTATCTCAAAGGAATTTACAAGCCTATCCCAAAATGTGCACAGAGTATCACTTTCATGTAATATTTTGGTCATTTAAAATTAAATGCTTGGTCATGTAGAATTTGAGTTTCATCTGTACTTTAATAATAAGCTTACACTCTTCCATGAAGAATGATAAACACTATGATGCTTTCTCCTTTTTTTCACAATTTTATTTCACATTCAGACAATGAGTCATCAGTAACACATCTCAATTAACACAGTTAATAGTTCATTAAAATATTTTGCTTAAGATTTAGGTCCTTTGCTCGTTGATCCGGTTCCACTCCGCTTAGGCAGAGCAATAAATCTGGGCCTCGCTGTAATATTAAACTCGCCTTCCAGGGCCTCCGACAAAACATTGAGTAACGTGTTCTCTATGATACCTTCAACAGCGTTTCCAAACTCCGGCAGTCTGAAAAACAAAAAGGAAACAAATGATCAAACAGTCTAAAGAATACTCTCCCTTTTGTTTATAAATTTCAGCAAATCTACCTCAAATAATGCAAAATAAAAATACAATTATTAACTTAAAAGACTTTTCTTCTGTTTTTAACAAAAAGGGGCTAAACTGATTTGTACAAGAATAATTTTTTCTTAGAAAATTTTGCAAAAGTATAACATTTTCAACTTAATAAAGTATGCATTTTACTAAGGAAAGAGCAAAAAACTTTATTAAAATAAAAGAGAACACTTTACTTGCAAAGTTTTTTTTCCATTGTATAACTTTCAATGTACAAAACAAGGTGATAATGAAATAAATAACTTATAATAAACAAATTATAAAGAAAAGTAACACACGTAAACATACATGTAAATAAGCCATCCAATATGAAATTCCAAATCAACTATCATAATTATACATTGTGTTTATGAACATAAAATGCCTGAATTTCTACTATTTTCTTTTTTGTCAAAGGCTATCTACCATATATATAACTAGTTCCAGTATTTAATAAATACAGTCAAAAGTTTTATTAATCCATTGCTCTGAATTACCTCCCTTTATAGCCTGTTACCTTATATCTGACATTGCAAGAGTGCTTTGTGAATTTTAATTATTAATGACTGCCTTATCTCTGTTTTAACATAAACTCTTTAAACATTACTGAAAGGCAGCTTCTCTCCTGACAGATATAACAAAATCAATTTATTCAAATGCATGTTTACCAAACTGCAAAAATTGATAAATTTGTGTTGAAATAACATGAATGCAATATCAATAACTGAACAGTAAACGTATGACTGTGTAAAACTTACTTAAACATTAGCATCCTAATAAAAGAAGAAGAAAGAAATTTCTCAATATTGCATACTATACTCTAGACACTCAATATGTTGTAGTTTGGTAATTTTTACTTTAGAAAATGTTTACAGTAAGTGTGACTTGGCAATGTGTTATTTAATCGGTCTGAAGTTACCTCCTTGTGAAAAGATTAAAGATCAAATAAAAAGTTTTAAAAATTTCAATATGATTGTAATTCTTATGTTCATTTTATATCCACCTAGTAATCATTTCAGTTTTAAAGCATTCCTGATTTCAAAACATGAAGAAACAATACATGCCATCATAAACTTAATCTCAAAAACCAATTGCTTGCTTTTGTAATGGGTGCACTATTTTTTGCAAAGTAAGTTCCATGAAAGTTGCATTCCATGAATTTATCTTTCATTGTAACACAACCCGATTCATTTTCCTATTCAACATAGAAAGCTGAAAGTTGTTTCACAACAATTCACTGTTCTGACGTCACAATTATTTTGTCATAGCGCCAAACGGCATAGCGGCACGTTGGAAAAGAAACCAACAAAAAAACTGGCAAATATTCGATGGACGTCATCAAGAATATACGTAAAAATCCTTGGTAACGTGTTAGAATCGGAATAATATATCTCATTTAGTGATTTACTTTTGAATAAAATCATTGTCGTTCAGATGTGTATTATTATATCATTCAGGCTGCACCCTCATGATATAATTCCTTTACATCTGAACTCCAAACAATGATTTTATTCAAAGACAAATCACTGGATGAGATATATTATTTCTTATTTTAACAATGATCCATTTGTAAGGATGTCAAGCATTACAAATTCTGCCATTTACCATGGTTGACAGGCAATCAAGTGAGAGAGCATTCTGACTTCAATTATAAGTATGTAGGAATGAAAATTAACAAGTCTTTCTTGTGGTTTATCTCTATATTTATCATGGTTCATTTTCCCCATGCTCAGATATTCAACCACTCATGCACACACACTCATAGTTCAATACCAAATGCATCTGAACTCTGAATCATGGCAAATCTGACAGTCAACCATATGAAAGCCCTTATCTTTCAATAATCAGAGTTGTTTCTATATATAACAGAAAATGAGCACATCACCTGAGCGCAAAAAGTAGATAACTGCATTAACCTAAAGAATCACCTATCAACCTTTTATTTTCAGGTGACAATATTCTCCTAAGGAAACATATATGGACAAGACTTAGTATGTATATTAACTTACTTTTTCAGTTCCTGCTTTTGTTTTAATCTATCTTCCTCCTGTTTAACTCTCTTTACATCAGCCTTCGTGTATCTTGGAGTGCTTGTCTTTGAGGTTTCAGTTCCACTAGCCTAAAAGTAAAATATTCTGATGTATAGTAACTATTTTCCACTACTTTTTATGAGGACAATTTATTACTATCATCCTTTTAAGAGAAACATTTGAACTCATGCTGTTAAGTTTAATATTTGTGTTGGGTTTATTGTTGAAAAAGCATCCAAGTGAAAATGGTAATTTTCAAGCTTCTCTCTGATAGGGAATCTTTTGGTACGCTCTGGGTATCTTTCTGGTAGAGATAAGCATCTAGGTCATTGAAGCCAGTTCACTTGCTTCCAAATAATTCATGAAAAGCACACAACAATGGCAGCTGATGTTGCAACCATATGGCTATTTCACTTTGTTACCGTTATGACTAATGACTTAAAATCACTTGCTTCTCACCTTGGTTATTTAAAATTTCGCTTTGAAGGAAAAATTATTTAATGTAAGGAACCTGTCCAGTTGCTTAGCGAAAGTACATTCTACCCTGGTGTCTTAACATAATGTTCAGAGGAGCACCTGGGTCTTCCACATCAATTATTGTTAGTGTAACTGAAAATCCAACAAATTTCATTAAATACCTATCAGAAAAACACACCTCAAGGCATTTCAACTAGTATTACTAAGAGTCAATTTGCTCACCTTGCTTCTCTCCGATGCTGCCGATGTAGATTTGCTTTTTGTCTTCTTTTTAGTTGAAGGTGCAGAACTGATGGAAGTGGGTGTGGTCGGACTAACTACTCTCTCTGATGTTACCTCGGTGACCAAGTCTGTTGTCATCTCCACCGGTGAACCTGGTGGAGAAGCAGAACCTGATGGAGGCTCCACAATCTTACGATCACCAATCTGTGCAAACAGTGGAATAGGATCTTTCATCACCTTGACCACTGACTCATGGAAACTTGTGTCATCTAGCAAACCTCTGAAATATACATATCCAATTTAAAGTACAATAAAACAGGATTATAAAACATTAATTTTCTTGATTTTAAAAAGTCTTCATTCCTATATAGTGCTGTGTATTGCAGTGTACAAATAAAATTGTTAAACCGCCATGTATACAATATTCAAGTTTAAAGTAGTAGCCTACCTATTTAAGACTGTAACTGTAATCTGATACTTTGTCAACCACTTAATTACTGACAGAAATGGAGTTTTGTAATGCCAAGTTCAGCAGTGCATTACAAACTGATTTATAAACACAGAATATACATGAGCTCCCCTGTGAAAAAAACAAATGTGACGAGTATGGATCCAGGTTAACCTGCTCATCAATCTGACTTGGATCCATACTACATGTATTTGCTTTTCAGTTGCATTTAGGTGCTGAAATTGAAAACTGATAAACAGTATGGAAGCAGGAATAAATAAACAGTATGGAGGTACACTAGATCCTTGCTGGCTACAAAGCCCTGACATTTGTTTTTGCACAATGGCACTTTCATAGTGACTGTGTTCAAATTTATCCTAGACAAAAACAGAGACATGGCAGAATTTTTTGTTCCCTTATTATTCAATCCAATTCAGAAATGTACAACGAACTTACATGGTATTCAAGAGAATTACAGTTATCTGGCTTAATTTAAAGGGATATGCCTACATATAAACATCAAAATCTATAAGCAAATGTTGAATACTGAAAATGTCATTACCACTCAGCCACAGAGGCCCCTTAAATGAGTTCAAATCTATCAGAAAAATACCAATTTACAAGCTAATTTAACAGTTGTTTACCTGAGCACATTAGCCATTACACTTGAGATAACGTCTGACTCAGCTATGCGGCATGGAACAACTTCCGGCCTCTTTGTTTCCTGCTTATGTTCCGTAGCCTTGGTCTGGTCCATCTGTCCTTCTCTGTCACTCAGACATCTGTAATATATTCATGCAAATTTAAATGTATTTGATATTCATTCAATTGATGAGGTTTTAATACACCATTTACAAACACATGATCTGGCTGTATCAAACCATGAAAGTAAATCCCAATAAGTGAGCCGCGCCATGAGAAAATCAACATAGTGCATTTGCGACCAGCATGGATCCAGACCAGCCTGCGCATCCGCGCAGTCTGGTCAGGATCCATGCTGTTTGCTAACAGTTTCTCTAATTCCAATAGGTTTTGAAAGCGAACAGCATGGATCCTGACCAGACTGCGCGGATGCGCAGGCTGGTCTGGATCCATGCTGGTCGCAAAGCCCCTATGTTGATTTTCTCATGGCGCGGCTCAAGTGTATGTTGAGTTTAGAGTCACATGGACCCAACTTATGTCACATGGTGACTTTCCCAGCTTTTTATGTTGGAGGAAGACCCTCTGTGCCCTTTCAGGCATCATTTTATCATGGATGAGCTTCTCGGTAGAACCACCAACCTTCTGTAGGCCAGCTGGATGGTTTCCTCACATGGAAAATTCCATACCCCAAGCAAGGTTTTGTACCTGCATCGGTGAGGCACCAAAGATCCGAGTCAGCAACCTTAACCACCTAGCCATAGAGGCAACTTTACAAAGAAAAAATAAAGTTTGTATAAATTGTATCTCCAACAGTTGAAATCCGAAACTTCATACTGAATGGTGAGATATCATGGACACATAAATAATGTCAGCAGTTTGTAATTATGTGAGCTCATCTTGTGAGGGGCACCATGCATTTCTATAATAAATGCCCTTTCAACTTGGAAAGCAGTCATCCAACACAGAGCAGTAAGAAAAATATGCAGTCATGTGACGTCAATGAACATTAATAAGTGATTCACTCTTGTTTTCAGATACTTGATTCAGACCCGACTGCGTGGATGCACAATCTATAAGTGCCATGTTGCTGCTTTAGAAAGTCTCCTTATAATTGACTGTCTTGTTACATTTTCTTGTCATTTCGGAGCATGGATTCCATTCAATTTTATAATACAAAAATTCAGCCTATGCCGGTGCTAGGGGTGTGCCGAGTGTTGTACATTTCGTTACCTTTTATGAACAGACTCAATCAAACCAAGTCTGCAATTTTGTTGCTTTGTTGCATTCTATACTTTCAAAGTATCTTTTAACAGATTTTGTTTATTGACTGTAATATGCTGTTACCTGGCTTATTGCTAGCATGTTAATAGCTATACTGACATTCCAAGGAAATTGATTTAAATCAAATGGTTTGAATATACATGTAACCACTATAAAAAACTCATAAAACATTACTAGTAGTATTTTCGACTTTTACGACAGAAAACAAATCAGGTTATTTAGTTTATTGTTATTTAGTTTAGGTCGATTGTGAAGCAAGTTCTACAACTTATATTAATCACTCTCATTACCTCATTCCTGATGCAATCCATCGCCATAAGTTAATTTACGTGCATGAAATAAAATGATTTCACATAGCCTTCAAGAAATGAAACAAACTGTATACCTGTCAACATAGAACTTCCTATGTTCATCTGGGAAATTAGTCTGGAAAGCACGAAGGTCATGTGTTCTTGCTGTTAGACCAAGGTGGAGTAGGAACGGAGTTGGCGGTTCTGGTTTCTCCCACAATACATCTTCCTTCCTGCGTACACGTTCACACTCTTCCTTCTCCTCATCTGGTGAAAGTTTACTAATTGGTGGTAAGGTCTACAGAATGGGAGAGAAAAAATGGTTTCAAAATAGTGTACAGATAAAATGGCTATTTTTCTTTCCATTAACTCTAGAAAATCTCTAAAACAGTGCAAACTGAGAAATATATAAAGAAATATGTCAAGAAAAACTGTATGTCATACAAATGACAAATTCCCTTCAGGAGGTATCTTTCACTCTATCTATATACATGTTTCTTGGAACATAGACAAAATCCTCCTGTAAAAAATCCCCCTAGCACAATTTAGCCAAGGCAGACAAAATCCTCTCTTAGATTTTTCCAACTACCAGTATATCCAAATTTTCACTTCATCCTGGTTAAAACAAGAGCTGTCTCCATAGGATGACACATGCCCCCGATGGCACTTTGAATGAATAGTTATGGCCGATGTTAGAGTTTAGGACCTTTGACCTACGAAGCTGGGTCTTGCGCGCGACACGTCATCTAACTGTGTCACACATTCATGCGTAGTTATTTTAAAATCCATGCATGAATGACAAAGATATGGACCGGACACGCCCATCAATGCACTATCATGAAAAATGACCTTTAACGTCTAAGTGTGACCTTGACCTTTGAGCTATGGACCTGGATCTTGCGCACGACACGTCATCTTACTGTGGTACACATTCATGCCAAGTTATTTGAAAATCCATCCATCGATGACAAAGATATGGACCGGACACGCCCATCAATGCACTTTCCTTTAACGTCTAAGTGTGACCTTGACCTTTGAGCTACGGACCTGGGTCTTGCGCGTGACACATCGTCTTACTGTGGTACACATTCATGCCAAGTTATTTGAAAATCCATCCATCGATGACAAAGATATGGACCGGACACGCCCATCAATGCACTATCCTTTAATGTCTAAGTGTGACCTGACCTTTGAGCTACGGACCTGGGTCTTGCGCGCGACACGTCGTCTTACTGTGGTACACATTCATGCCAAGTTATTTGAAAATCCATCCATCGATGACAAAGATATGGACCGGACACGAAAATTGCGGACAGACTGACAGACCGACGGACCGACAGACGGACAGACGGTTCAAAAACTATATGCCTCCCTTCGGGGGCATAAAAATACATATATTAACATTTGCATCACATTGAAAGTTGCAATTCTTCACCTTCTCTCACTGTCTTCCTTTTTTTTTCTTTTTTGGGTTGTTTTTAAAAAAAATCAAATGGGGGATATCTTTTCTTCTTTGATATCTTCTGATGTGAAAGATATAATGTATTTCATCAAAATAAAATATGACACACAAAAGTTAACCTGGCTGATTTATATAAAAACTAACAAATAAAATAATTATTGGTAACAAGTGGATGCAATTCATAACACTGTCTAAAAAGGCACTGAAAACAAATAAATGTAAGAAAATCTTTAAGAAGATCCTCTAGATGCATAAACTCAACTAGGCAAAACAATAACAGACTTGAAAATAGATAAAATTACATTATGTAGTATTTTACATACCCTGTATCTAGCTAGATCAGCAGATTCTGTAGTTCTTGCACCTTCTTCCAAAGTCTTTAGTCTGGATAGAGGACGTTCCTGTAAAATTAAAAGTTATTGGCTAAAATCTTTAAAAAAAAAAGGAAAAAATTAAAGAACAAAAAGGGAGATAACGACAAAATAATTAAAGATAGATAAGTTTGAAACAACTGCATTTCGTAATAACTGAGATATAGTGAAAATGCATCATAATTAACCTTAAATTCTCAGTAAAAGGGGGCATAATTCATGAAAAATTGGTGTCAGAGTTCTGCACTTTGTCTCACATGATGTGGGTGATAAGGTGGAACATCTCATTAAAGTTTGAATCAAATCCATTTAGTACGGTAATAACTGAGATATAGATTTCAGGACGGGACGGGATGCGACAGGACGCGATGTGACTTGACAAACTGACTCCTATATAGCCCCCCCCAAACAAGTTTGATGGGGGTATAATACTTTTTATGAAAATGTAAAAATATATGAACTTCAAAGGGTCATGATTGGAAGATTTTATGAACAAAAATGTGGTAGATAATTACATGACCATCTACAAGCTATAAAAACACTACAATGGCTATAACAATAATATATGTATCTGTTAAAAATGAGAAAAGAAAGGTTTCACTGTACAGAAAATTAAATTCATGGGTTCAATATCGTTCAACATGGCACTAAATTCACCAAGCTTGACATTTCATCACTGCAGATGCTTTTATCAAGTTCCCTATTGATAAACGTTTAACATCTTACCGTGACTTCAGGACTGCCAATACGCTTGTCGGCATCTAAATCGTTCTCGGTGATCGTGAACTCGTATTTCTGTCTCAACCTCTCATCGTCCCATTCCTTCAACTTCATCTTGTAGTTTCCATACTCTACCTGGTCTGTCACCTAGTTAAAAGAACATTTTCTACAATTTAGTTAAAAGTGACAATTTGAAGTGGATCTCAGGGATAAATTCACTGAAGGTGAGATTATCTATAAGGATTATTCTAATATTGCATACTGTAACTCATATGATGCAGATCTGCTGTGAAATGAATAAAATTTGTACAGGACTAATATTCATGTTTTTCCAGGTTACATCTATCCTAAAGTAACAGCTGTTTTTAAAAGATTTGAGTTTTACTTATTTGAAATGAAGACTATAAACAGAAATAAACCCTATAAAAACCTGCATTTCAAATTGCTCAAAATGTGTACGCTTAGTCAGCAACACACTGACTGAAAAAAAAACAAAAAAACTTACATTGAGACCTTGTTTTTTCACAATAATTTTGATCATTTTGAAATAGAATATTTAGTCCCTTGGAATTCAAAAACAAAAAGTCATTTTCAATGTTTTTCACTGGATTTACAAGTATCTTCTCTGAAAGAAAGAAAAGGATGTATGTACCTCACAGACAAGGTCAAGGTCATAGAAAGATGGCTGACCACATGCAATGAAGATGACTCGGCACATTTTTCCCTCTCCTGGATTAAGATATCCTCTGACTGGAGCAATAGATAAATACTGAAAATAGACAGCAAAACATTCATCTTTGTATAATTCAAAGAGTTTTACATTAAAAATTTGAAATGGAAAGTTTACTTACAACAATGGTGAATATATATCAGAATGAAAACACTGATGAATACAGGCCCAGTACTAACGTATTCCAGCAAATACACCAAATGTTAATTGTGCTAAATAACCAAAGCATTACTAGCTGTCTTTTTTATATTTTTATTAAAGTGTGACAGCTCTGGTCTACAAAGATTCTGCAAAAGTGCTTTTTGTTTTTTAAGTACTTGAACACAGGAAAGTTTAAGTGAATGAAATATACTGAGAATTGACAAATATTTGTGAGGGGCCATTTTTGTGAAATTCAGAGTTATGTTAACTTAATTAGTGAAAAGTAATGCAAAAGAACAAATAATATTCAAGTTTTTTGTATCTTTAAAATCAGAAATTCACACAATCATATTCCCATGACATAACCAGTTTTACAGAAACCAACCAATTAAAGGCCCACACAATGAAATGATTTAGCAGTTACTGTAGTAGAAATGGATGTTTCTGAAACAATATTAACTATAACTGTCCACATACCTGACTATCAGATGGACATGTGACATGCCATTCAAATGAAACTGGTCTATTTTTAGATCTGTTTGTAATGAATACCATTCTACGACCACGACAGAACAATGGAAGGTTGCCAAATGATATTCTCTCCTGGGACAAAAACGCAAGCTGGAAAAATAAAAATAAAACTTAACCTCATGTTTTAAGATTATTGCCTCAGGGTTATTCTAGGCAATAATTTAAGAACAAAGAATTAGACCTTAACAATCATGCTAGAAACACAATTATAGCTGGGAGAACACCTTTTCTAAATGTATAAATCTACTGTGAAATCATTTTTATTCGTGTAAGACGAATTTTCGCGTATTTCGCACTATGACCGATGCGCAAATTAAAGACCGCGCTATTATTAATCTTTAATTTCATTTTTTTCATTTCTAAAATTGAAACGCGCGAATTAAAGCCCGTGCGAAACTGTCCTTTTTCATATTTGTGCGAAATTTCATGCCAGCGAATTTAAATGATTTCACAGTATACTACATAAGATACACAGTGATTAGTTAAAAAAAATATATATAAACTAAATTCTCATAGCAAATTTTAACAGTAGAGAAAGAACATATTTCAGACATAGGCAGGCAGATTAAGATATAATTTTCTGGTTAAGCCTGTAGTGCAAAAATATAGTTCCTTAATGAACAAATATATAGAAGTACCTGTCCTGGAACTGGAACACTCTGTACTCCCGGAACGCCAGTCAGGTCTTGCTGGTCTGTCATCGGCATCGTATCTCCCATAATCCTCTTGTCATAACCGACACCGGTAAATGTTACAATGGCCGTATCACCATTATGTACATGTATGGGTACATCAACCTGAAATTGATAATGGAAGTATGATGTCCCAGTTTATCTGCACTATAAAACCTTTTAGAATTTAGGTACAAGAATTGTAACACAAGCGATACTGGAATTTCTGAGTGTATGACACGGTTTTCCGTTCCATGTCTGAATTCTCTGTTATTTGATCTCAAACAGTCAAATCTTTGGAAACTTAGCTATTAGGGGCATTATCTGACCAGTTCCCTATACAAATTAGTTTTACATCAGGTTTCTGTTCTCACCATGTGATTCAAAAACATAATGACCCAATACCTATATATTTTCAATAAATATAATCTTTGATTTCTACTCAAAAAAACTTAAAGACCATACAACTGACTTACTGTTGTGTTAGATAACATATATATTGACTGGCAAGCCATTCAATATGTGTATCGAAAATAAATTTTCATATTTTTTTCTTCCATTTTTTGTCACTTTGTGATGAACTATTGACTGGTCAATAGCACAAACTATGCACCAGAAATTTACATAAGTAGACATGAAGTAAAATGAATTTTTGTGTCAGTGAAAACTTTCAACCATGTTTCAGCAGTGCAGTAACATATGTAAGAGGTATAACATCACCCTCCTGGTTCATATGTAGCAAATAATGGTCTGAACTCCAGTATGCAGTCAATGAGCTTTGTTAATAATATTTGTAAGAAAATTCTCTGTGATCAATATAAAATGAACAGGTTCAAAATTAACTAAAAAAAAATTACCATATAAGTCTTGGCTTCTATAGGTGAAAACCTCCACTCAATGTTCAGTGAGCGGCCTGGTGGTATTTCACCAGTAGGATTCAAACATTCAAAGACAGGCTGGTCAAAGTTCTCCTGCTTGATCAGGTCCATAGGTGTCAGGTCAAACTGGTACTGCACTGGTAACGCACCTCCATTGTATAACTCATACACCTGAAAAAATCAAGATCTTTATGATAAGAAAAAGTTCAAGTGGAAAAAAAAATAAGTAGAGCAACAAAGACCTTAACAAATATGTTAGTTTCTCCTACTGTATTTTAATTCACATTATCACAATTTTAATCAGTTAAGAACATTAAAGCTGTTGATGATGGAGGAAAACACAGTGCTCCTTCAGGCGTTTTCAAGTCATGTGCTACACCCCAAATGAACCATTGACCTTCAATGAGCTAGTTGAATGCTTCTATACATTTGCTTCCTTACATGAATTAACTTAATCCACAGCAGTTAGAGGCCCTTTACATGATAATTTTAGAACTTACTGAAGTAGCATCATAAAACCATATCAAGCGAAATGAAGAAAATCACTCGTGATGTTAACAAATCAGGATCTTACCTGTTTAGGACTGATCTTTTCTCCGACAGGTACAGGTGTAAACATATGTTTACTGGATGGGAAATGAATATATCTTCTCTCTGGATCTACTGTCACACCAATAAAATTCAGCTAAAATGCAGAAGAAAACAGAAATACAGAAAAGCAATTAAATGAACAGAAAGTTAACCCTTATCATGCTGGGCACGATTGGTTCAGCCTTTGTGACCAGTGTAGATCATGATCAGCCTGCACATTCGTGCAGCCTGATCATGACCTGCACTGTTTGCCATTCAGTCAGTATCTTTTTGGCTAGAACCCATTTTAACAGTGAATGGTACTGTCTAAATTGAAAGATGGACAAGTTCATTATAGAAATTTAGCAGGGTAAGGGTTAATGAATGTCATAAGCTAAAACAATACAAAATTATGATGAATATTTCATGGACCCCTAACAAGTCAACAAACAAGTCAATAAACCTCTAAGACTCGAGGAGTGTGAAATAATCCAAAATTATGGCAGTTGCAGACCAGTTTATCTTTTTCCTAATTTTGTTAAATACATAACTTATAAGACATTAAGCTGGCAGAATCACACAAAGTACAAACCAGTATTTCTCTGCCCCTGGCCAACTTCAGAAGTACCGGTAGTCTGTCTGTTCCAGCCATAGTATGTTTGTACTGGAATGTAACAGTACCACACTCTCCTGGCTGTAACTGACCTTTCTTTGGTTCAATTGTGAACAGGTTATTGTCCATGACCTTCATCTGTAAAAAGGGATGTATGTCGAACACTATAATAATATTCATGAAAACTGTTGGCCCGCCCCTGGTTTACTTATGAAACAACAGGTCAAATACACCTACAGCAAGGTAGCAACTGAAACATGAGAAATATGTTGATGATAATATCTGAAGTAATTCTCTTCTTTAAATTCTTGATGATGATGTCATTTCCCCACCCAGACTGACACCTCCTTAAACTAGAGACTAACCAAATTATTGACAGAGGTATTTCTAGATTTAGCATTTTTGCTAAGGTCAAACTGAAACCATCAAACATAAATGACCTCCTCATATGAAAGAATTTCTACACACCAAGCAAAGTTTTCTCGACCTTAACCACTTGTCAGTGGAGAACCCTTTAAATGTAAGAAACTACTGAAAGTAATCGTATAAATTCAACAAAATGCCCTGTACACTCCAGCTAACAAAATATATATATATTGTACTTTAAACTCAAAGTTTACTCCAACATATTTATAAACATCAGCAATAAAAATGTAAACTAAACAATATATTAATATCTTTACCTCATGAAGCTCATCTTCATCAAATTCTCCTGTCTCTGCCCAGTATTCTAGCTCCATGTGTAAGTCAGAGGGGAACAGGAATGCCCTGCAAAGCAATGGTGTAATCAGAATAATAAAAATGTTTTCTTTTTAAAGGTATATTAAGCCAAAGTTTTATATTTCAAAATACGAACAATTATTATGCAGTACCTATACAAACTGAAATAATCTCAGTTGTGTGTATAAATAGTACTATGTGTTCAATATAAATTCTTACACACTCATAAAAGTAGGAAAATGCAGTGTGCATACACAATACCAATAAAAAGGCTGGAAGTATTTTTAAAAACTGACTGGTCCTAGATATTGTATTAACCTATTATTGCAAATCTTCATACAGTGAGATTACATAATTATTTAGAAAAATTTCAAATATCAAATACACTTTTATAGATCTATGAAATACGCTTTCATTTTTAGGGTAAAAATTCTCAAAGCTAGCAGTCTCATATTTTCTGAATAAATTTTACATTATTTACCATTCTGTAGCAACAGTTCCTGTATTTTCAAACATAAGGCTAACCACACATGGTTCACTGCCGAGTGGCGCAGCACTGAAGTTGAAATCCATGATGGCACGAGTGTAGACAGGAGGTCGCCGCTGATGACTGTGTCTTGTCTGTACGCTGTACATCAACTCTCGTGCTGATGGATCATTGTCCAAACAAACATTTAGGCTGAAAATAAATTATATTGAAATTAGCTTTTCATCCTGTGTAGATATCAATCATGCTTGTGTTTCATACTACAGCAGTAAGCAATTTTACCGTCTCTTTGTGAAACAATTAACATAAGCTCTGTAGAGCTTTTTTGAGCACCCCTATTTTAAGAACAGTTAAAACCAATTATCCCTTACCCCTGGCAATTTGCTGGTACCCTTTTACAGCTGGGTCTACTGAGGTAATCGTGATCAAGTGCCTTGCTTAAGACCACACTGCAATGGGAGTTACTTGAGCCAGGCAATGGATTTATTACATACACACCACCACAAAATTTTCTAAGAGAACTGTCCATAAGACAGCACGCCCAACTATTTGACAATTTATCAGTCCAACAAGAGTCATAACTTTTATAATATAACAGCTAGAACATGTATTTAAAATTGACATTGTGATGTAATCACCTGTTCAGAGCAGAAACCTAAATGCCCGGAGACAACACTAGACTGTCCAGCAAACACTAACTTTGTTACAGAAAACCCTTACCTGTCTAGAGAAAACAGTGACCACAGTTGTTTTTTACTGATGCCCACAGCACTACCGAAGCATCTAGCATCTGTTATAGACATGGTGGGGAAAACACCCGTTGCTAGGATGTGACATAAATGCTGTGGCTCTTGTGTGGAGTATCGGTCTTTATCTGGAACAAAATAAAGAAAATTACACAATAAAATACAGAAAAGGTACAAAAGCTCCGAGTGCTGAAATTAATACTTTTTGAAATCTTCCACTTCTTTCCCCTGTCATTGTCTATTACTGGAAAGATGACACTGATTCTATTTCCATGTCTGAGGCTTTAAAATCTGTATTTTGTAACATATCTACCTGTATAAATTAATTAAAATTTATCAAGTGGATATAAAGCTGCTGAGTGTATTTATAGATTGCTTTTCATCTGTGCATAGTATATATTGAGGAACTGAGTGGTATTCCCCAGTACCTTACCAGTACATACCGTCATTACAAGTACTAATTACAGTCAAGATATACCGGAGTATAAAATTTATTTAATGTATGTCGTGACAACTGACACTAGCATACTCATGAAAATACACAACAATACAGAACATAATAACATATTCTGTAGTTATAACAGGCTAAATCAGCCATTCATTCCACATTAAGTGATGTGATTTCAATAGAAAATATTAAAAAATATTACTAGTAGGTAGCTTTAAACCTGAGGAAAAAGTTTTAAGCAACTCTTTCTAGGTAGCATGCCTCTCTTAAGCAGGGTTATGTTTTCCCCTCGGGAACTGGTGTTATTTTGAAATTAAAAACAGGCAAAAATTCACATGAAAAAAGTACCATACAATACCTTCTGGAGTGACAAGTTGATATGAGATAGCAAACTGGTATGTTACACGTCTCACTGGTCTCACCATGGCGGAGATGACCTGCCGAGATCTTGCCGGTATAATACCTTCCATCTTATCCAGGTCCAGACCTGCAATAGCGAATTATATATATAAATTACTCCCATAAGATAGAAGATCCCTACCTTTTATTCTGTACATTCCATTTCATTCAAATTTTTTAAAGGTGTAATAATTTACAAATGCACTTGACTAAGATGCTATAGATAAAATCATTTTTCCTTAGATAAGTACTAATTGCAACAGAATGAGTGAATGTTAAAGGCAGCTCATCCTTCAGGACAACTTGCTTTCGAACAATCTGTCAAGCCCAGTACATGGAAAAAAAAACAAAAAAAACATTTACCTATCATATCAGATCTAGTCATCTCCTCTGGGTACGGTCCATCGAGAGTTTGGTCTATGGACAGTCTATAGTGTAAACTACAGATACTGTTGTTGAACAGTGTGATATGTTTAGACGCAGAACTTCCAACAATCACATCTCCGAAGTCGAGGTAAGCCTCTTCTGCCTGTTAGAGTAAAGAAAAACATTGAAACATTTTTCCTCATGTAAGAACAATAAACATAGATTCCAAAATGGGACTTATTCATTTTTGTCCGCTACATTTTATAAGACATCAAATCTTCATAAATTTTTCACAGAATAATAAGTTACAGTATGATTCATCTTGACTGAAACAGATGACTCTGTGCCAACACCAGTAATTTCGACTTGGATGCTTATTTTAAAGAATTTTTACAAAATTTAGGGGGAACTGTGTATGCATAACTTTTTCATATTTTATAATTATGAAGTCTAAGTAATTTCCATTTGAACAAAGTACACTACTACTGCAAAAACTGCAAGCATGAATTGATCAGTTTCTGTTTACTCAAAAATAACAATTACAACCAATACCTTAATGTCTCCAATAGAGCCTTCACCGATAGCTCGGACATCAAACTGTTTCTTCTTCCCACCAGATGATGTGGAGCTGAATCCCTGACCCCAAACAACCAAGGCGGGTTTCATCACATACTTCTGCTCTTGTTTCGGAACAAATGACCAGATTTGTGACTGAAATAGATATAAATTTGCTGCCACTTACATAACAAAATGAACAGATTCATTAAAACAAAATGAATTATAACATTTCACTTACTAACATTCACTGCCTAGTGATAAATGATTTTCAAAGTCATAGGCAGTTAATAGTTTACAAGTTCTAACATAGGATATAAAATCATAATGTAATTGGCTATATTAGAAAACTGTCAAAACTCGTATTAAGTAAAGAATAAAATACAACAGTCTTCCCTTAATTAAGCCTTCTGTGTATGTAATTTACCTGACTTTCATTTGGTTGAATGATTCCAGATTCTGGTGAAACCGAGAGAAGATTCTTGTCTGCAAACCGCAATTTCCACTCAAACCTGTTTTTATGACAATTAAACAACATACTAATAAATTATATCATAAAAATTAAATAAAGATAATGTTTTTTTTGTTTTTTTTTTCATTCTGAATCAATTTTCTATCAAGTATTAAAACTGCAAAGAGCGTCAAAAATTAAATCCAAACTAGAGCACAGAAGACTTTATTTCAAAATTTTTCCTCAAATCTCCCATACAAGTTAAGAATTAACTTTTTTCGATTTTTAAATCTTAAATTCATGAACTTTAAAAAAACAATAATTTTGAAATAAGAAGTTATATCAAATGCACATGATTTTTTTTACCTAAGGGGTATTCTTGATACATTCTTGATACTGTATGTTCGTTTAGACGAGGTTCCGATACATGTCGGTTTGAAGAACATTTCCCCTTGTGTTTCCAGTAACACCTGTGGAGCCTCTGCTGAACCCACCAATTTCAATTCCTGAAATATATCATTTCATTGAATGAAAAACAGAACGTAACCAACAGCTGACTTTTTTAAGACTCCTTATGACTTAATTTAAACTACACTTCACAAAAGGAGAAAATTATGCATACTAGGTAAACAAATCTGAAATTATTTATTTCCTTTGGTACAACGTCACATCATACAGACTCTGCCATAGCTTAAACAGAACTTTGTAAGAATATAATTTTTTTGTGACAAGAAAAGTTCATTAAAAACGTTATCTACAGTTAAGTAAAGTCAGGGATGCAAGGGGATGAGCAAATTGCTTGCATTATCTAAGGTTTCCAGTGATGTAAACATAAAAGATATAGTGAAAACAGCAACGGACCATAAGAAATGTCTGGGTCTTGATGCATAAGCCATTATGTTCCAGTGAGAATTTTTTTTTAAATTACATCCATTTTATATTTCTTTTTAGTTGTTTTCTTTAAATACTGTTAATAGTTTTAGTCACTTACATACACCTTTAGTACTAAAAGAGTTTACCTTGTCGTATTTGTTGTTGTCATTCAGCCTCATTTTCATCTTGTGTTTGTATGTTTTCACCTCCTTCGGGGAGATCTTCACAACATATATTTGTCTCTGGCCTTTCATCAAGGCTTTGGCAGGCTTCACAGAAAATATACTGAAAAATGTAAATTAAGGTTCAGTTAAAACCATGCAAATATACACCGGAAGGCCACTAAGTTAATCATGTAACAACTTGCTCCTTTAAGTTAACTGATAACACAAGCTTACTTCCGGGAAGTCTTAATTAAACCATGTAATAACTTACTAACTGGAGCATATTAAAACCTCAAAACATCATTTAGACATGGGGGAATGGACATCACCTTAATTAGGTAACCAATTAATGCTGGTTTTATAAAAATCTTTCAAGAGGTCAGGTAATACATGGTTTTTACATAAAATTATCATTGCTTAATCAAACTTCAAAGGATTTTAATAGCTTTTTTAGAGACCTGTAAGTTATGCTTAGTAACAAGTTTGAAAGGTCTTTATAAACTAAACCATGGTCATGATGATGTAACAATTGAATATAAGGGATTTACAACTTAAACACACATGCAAACATTTACATCAGAAAATCTGGGTAAATTACCGACAGACCTTCACTAAATATTGCAACAACTGACTGAATGAAACCTTTATTAAAATCATTCAGTAACTTACTTTGAAGGATCTTTTTCAAGATCAAACAATATAGGAGTAGTTCCTGTGTTTGTCATTAATATAGTTCTGTAGGTAGATTCTTTAGCATTAACTGCTGGGAATACGAGGTTGTCCGAGTCAAGGCTGTACTTTGGTAAGAACGTCTCGTTATTTGGCATGAAAGTATGACCTGAAATTCAAACAAGAAGTTTTTGAGATAAATCCTTACTAAGATATTTAACTTTACCAAATAAAACTGTAGTAAACTTGAAATACATACAACTGGTAATGGCATGCAATCAAATCTTTTTCATAAAGTGGCAGTGGAAAATTCACTATACAAAGTTCAGATATTTATGGCAGAACCAAATTGTTAAATGCGCAATTCTTAGTGGAAAAGAACAACACCTGACACTCCCCTTTAGCCTTAATCAAGTATATA
The DNA here is from genome assembly GCF_021730395.1 of Mercenaria mercenaria. Lineage (NCBI taxonomy): Eukaryota > Metazoa > Mollusca > Bivalvia > Venerida > Veneridae > Mercenaria > Mercenaria mercenaria. The sequence goes on from NC_069378.1 coordinate 45,457,574, forward strand.
TGGCCTGTTCCTGTGTTTGGGGTAATTGTACAATTTATACAGGTATGGAACAGTCAGTAACAGTCTAGACAACTTTCCAGCTGTGGTCGTGAATGTAGAAATTGGAATAACAAACTGCTTAATCTTAGTAAGACTTGTAAAGGTCTATGAATATGAAAATACCTGCACATGTGAGTGTGAGACACCAGGGTGGGCAGTGAGTTGTACTTTCTACAAGTTTATAATCTCTTAGACTCTTGTAGTAAACATAGCATTCTAGTTCAGCACCAAATAACTGGTTTGGAGCATTCTGAAATAAAAACATCAACATTTTTTTAATCTAAAACACTAAAATTCCCACATCACACATTTAAATATTTACAACCCTAATAAATCTAGCTTGATAAAACTATATACAGGGGTTTCAGCTTTAATTAATGAAATCATAATGCTCAACTGTCAGGCAGTGTTAACATTCTTCAAGTTTTCAACAGATTAAGTTTTAGCTAATCAAAGGAATATGAGAATAGACTGTGTATGCTATTCAAACCGTTTGCCTTTAGAAGACTCTTTGGGGTTTTTTTATACTTATTAACTTAATATGTATGTAATACAAGATCAGTTTAAACAGTATAAATGCACGGAAAAACTGAACTATAAATAAAGACATGAATCATGGTACGAGTGTCACAGGGTGAGAAAAATATGCAGCCAAGTCAGGACTAGAACCCAGGGCCTTGGAATACTGTTCCGACGCTCTACCAACTGAACTACCTAGCCACCTACACACTTTCTCCCCATTTTTATATTCAGGTCCTATACCCTGACATGAGCAATTTTCATTTAAAGTAATTAAGACAAGAACAGTGGAAATAGAATCTGCCAAAGAGCAAAGGTACAAAACAGAAGTTTAACAAATATATCACAGTTTTTTCTGCAGTACTTACTGGTTTAAATTTGACCTGGAATGAGCATGATTTAAGCGGTGGAATATCTATGACCTCTGGGGTCACTGAAAAAGTCTTCTCTGGCCCTGGAAATATTTAAAACAAAACTGTATTAAAATTTAATGCTATGAAATATGCAACTTTCAAAAAGCAAGAATTTATTGGATGTCAGCTTGATATTGAAATTTTGATAGTGAAGTTTTGACTCACTGCTGCTGTGATGATAAGATCTACTTTTCATCATCAGAGACTAGGAAAAAATAGGAGAAAGGATTTAAGACAAACATGAAAAGGGTAACTTAGAAATCTTTTATCTCACCTAGATTACTTATTAATTGCAAATTTAGTTGGAATAACTGGTTGGATATTTTACTTTTCGTATTTGGATGTCAATCATGGATAATACTTTTACTTTTTTACTTCTTAAATAGTCAAATTATTTTGGAATGCAAGAAAACACCAAAAATGCCAAAAAAAGAAAACATTTAAAATACTGCAATTAGATTCTATATCACAAGAAGTTTTTAAATATTTTTAACTTTCAAGTCTTTACATATTAGATCTCATCATGAAAGGTAAAACAGGTCTATAGATTTTACCTCCGATCCACTGAACCGTGACTTTTCCTTTAGTATGATTGGTCAGATTGAGAATTTTGTCCTCTATAACCCTCAAGTTCTGACAGTTACCAAAATCTACAACATTCACATCCAGACTCACATGTGGTACGAAATTCTGAAATTGAAACAAAAAACATAATTTGCATTAAATTCTGAACATTTCTTTCCAAAAAATTATAATTACTATAATGTGACTGTATACAAACATGTGTTTTCATAAAAAATCATCCTCCATCGATAAAAAATACTCATCATAAAAATTTTTATTGACAATTTAGCGATGTCAAAAAGTTATGCATCACAAGAAAAAAGCTTTTATAATGGACTAGGCAATATGAAAAAAAAAACAAGAGCACCTAGGCAGAACAACAGACCTTCTGTAGGCCAACTGGAGGGCTTCCACACATGAAAGAGTTCTACACCAAGATCAAGACTTTGAGCCAACAGTAGAGAAAGCAGTGATTCAAAGTTATAGGTCTTAACCATCTAGCCACAGTGGTGCAATTCATCACAAAATTAATTATATGACATTAAAGTAAATTAGTATAAACAAACAATTTTGAACTGTGACAGAAAATACAAAATCAGACAAGTACTTACAATTACATCAGAATGGAAACCATCATTGAAATATTCATCCATAGGAGCAAACTGATGCAGTGGGTGCTCAGATGGGTTCTCAACTGTACCAATCTGCAAGTAAATTACAACAGAGAAATTGACATAAAGACAAACTATGTGAATGACAACTTGTGTATAGACATCATTAAACAACTAGTTTTGTATCAGATTTAAAAATCTGCAGTTAACCTATGAATAAGTCCACTTTTTGCTATCCTAAGCATGGTCTATGAGTCTTTATTACTCATAGCCTCTACTCCATCTAAACAGCTGATCGCATATATTGACATACTGCCGTTTCACTGAAGCACGATAGGGGTAGACGAATTTGGAGCTCTATGAATAGATCTAGTAAGTCTTTATATACCAGCTTGACTGCATATTCCATTTTCTTCCTTAAATTTTGGTCATTCCAAATGCAAATTAAAAGCTTCACAAAAGTTACAGATACCTTATTGTGGTATGATGAATAAACTTAGTGTCTTTTTGAGACACAGATATAATTATGAAATTATGCCAAACTTTTTCAGCTTTAAGGAAGAAGGTACAAGCAAAATAAAAGATCATTCAAATCCAACCTGCTACCTCTTACTCCCCCAAAACTTTTCTTTAAAAACAAATATAATATCCATAAGGTCTTGCATAATTACTGATGGGTACATAGCATACCTGTATATAGATAATGTATAGCTGAATTAAACTCAAAATGAATTATTAGAAATATGTTAATGAGTTAAAATATACATTTAAAATAAGTGTCTTATAAACCTTTTTTTTTGTTTATAACTTATCTTTTACTTTCAGTGACACTAAAACAAGGTTACAATAATATTATATTGTTTTCCTGCCCAAAATCTCAATGACTTGTGCAGACATATCAAAGTATTTCACACACCACAATACTCACAGCACAATAAATATTAAGAATCAGAAAGTGAATATATATATACAGTCAACCAATCATGAATATACAATAAACACACTTGGAGAGATGACACTATGAGATCTGTGACATGTTTAACACAAAAGGGCCAAACTGATGATTATATTAATGTATTTGATCCTATATTTTCTTTCAGTCAACGTTATAGTTTGTCCAGTAAGGTAGTTCTGCGTGTTTGATAAACTGGAAGTTACAGTGTAATGACATTACCTGGAAAGCATTGAAAAGCTGGACCCTGAATACAAAAAGGTAAATTTTCTTGCGTATAAATGCCATCCAACATGTACATTTATAAAAACAGCAACATTATATAATATTATTCTTTCTTAAGATGAAAAAAAAGAAAAACATTTTATTGCCCACTATATCCTAAAGTTTACCATTTTACAACAGTTACTAGCTGTGAAAATCCAAATTGTGAAGGAAAATTTGTTTGCCAAAGTGTTATCAAAATTCTGCTTTCTCATTGACTCTCATTATGAAAATGAGGTCCAAATGTTTCAAATTAGTCTAGCTAAAAAACCCAAGCACACGACCCAATCTCTTTTAAATGCTGAATTTTCTTCACTGTAGTTTCAAAAATTCAGTTAAATCAAAAAGCACATTTTAGTAAAACTTTAGATATGACTGTGCAGAACTACCTTATAAACGATGTACTAGCTTTTTACAGCAGCATAATCAACCAGTTTAATTTCAAACTGAAAGTACCAAAGAACCATTAATCTTCAGATTTCATTTTTTCTAAACAGTGTAGCAAGTTTAAAATTATTATCGCATGACCCTCAACGACTTCTTTAGGATGAGTTATTAAAAAGAAAGGTAGGTGAAGAAACCAAAAACACAAAAAACAAGAGCACCGCCTTGCGGGTGCTGACGCTCATCTGATTTTTTTTGTATAATAGAAATATTGTCCTACCCATGATTTTCTAAGTCTAAAAAGGGCCATCATTCTTGCAAAAAGCAGGATAGAGTTATGTTTCTTGATGTACAATGTCCACTTATGATTGTGAAAAACTGTTGCAAGTTTTAAAGCAATAGCTTTGATAGTTTATGAGAAAAGTTGCCTTAAACATAATACTCAACCAAGAAAATGATTTTCTAAGTCCAAAAGGGGCAATAATTATTGCAAAAAGCAGGATGGAGTTATGTTGCTTGCTGTACAGGGTCAGCTTATGATGGTGAACAAGTGTTGCAAGTTTCAAAGCAATAGCTTTGATAGTTTAAGAGAAAAAGTTGACCTAAACATAAAACTTAACCAAGAAATCTGATATTTTCTAAGTCCAAAAGGGGCCATAAATCTTACAAAAAGCAGGATGGAGTTATGTTTCTTGCTGTACAGGGTCAGCTTATGATGGTGAACAAGTGTTGCAAGTTTTAAAGCAATAGATTTGATAGTTTAGGATAAAAGCTGACCTAAACATAAAACTTAACCAAGAAAACTGATTTTCTAAGTCCAAAAGGGGCAATAATTCTTGCAAAAAGCAAGATGGAGTTATGTTTCTTGATGTACAGGGTCTGCTTATGATGGTGAACAAGTGTTCCAAGTTTCAAAGCAATAGCTTTGATAGTTTAGGAGAAAAGTTGACCTAAACATAAAACTTAACCAAGAAATCTGATATTTTCTAAGTACAAAAGGGGCCATAAATCTTGCAAAAAGCAAGATGGAGTTATGTTTCTTGCTATACAGGGTCAGCTTATGATGGTGAACAAGTCTTCCAAGTTTCAAAGCAATTGCTTTGATAGTTTAGGAGAAAAGCTGACCTAAACATAAAACTTAACCAGGCAACGCCGACGCAGACGCCGACGCCGACGCCGACAACCGCTCAAGTGATGACAATAACTCATCATTTTTTTTCAAAAAATCAGATGAGCTAAAAATTGTGGAAAAAAACAAACAACAGAATACATTATGAAATATTCCTACCATAAAGTGCGATAAGGAATTTCAAACTTATCACCAAAATATATGGTAAAGATGGCTGCACACATGGTAATGATAAGGGAGGTAATCACTCATCTTTTTAAAAACTCAAAGATATATATGACAATAATATATTGTGTGGTGCATACACTCTCAAACAATGCTTTGTCACTCACCAATACACTAGAACTATTATCTGACTTTTTCAAGTAACTGTTCTCAAACCGTAAATTTTCCACCGGTTCTACCTCATAAGGTTCTTTCTGTTTTAGGTGCGTAGAGAAAATAACTTCGTTTTAATAATTTTCAAAAAGCTGAAGAAAACTTACAAAAAAAAAAAAACATGATATTTATCACAAACTACAACATTTCTGATCAAAACACAATCTTGTTGCAAAACGACTTATAAGAAAAAACAGAGAGACATGGCAATTAACAGGTACATTCAATCAAGTTGAAAACAACTTTCACATCTTGTGTTTCCTTTTTCAACTAGTCTGAATATATGATTTAACTTTAAGCAGATCTTTCAGATGGATAAAATGCAAACAAGTAAAATAATAGCAGACTCGGCTTGACGGAGTCTGTTCATGAGAGGTAATGAAATGTGCCACACCTCTCACAACCTCTAGCACCTTGCTAAGCAGAATTTTGTTATGCATATACATTAAAGGGACTCCATGATCCATAAGGATCAGAAAATATAGCAACACCGAGTCCAAGAACATGGAGCTATTTTACCACTGCAACACTGCACTTAACCCTTACCCTGCTGTATTTCTATAATGGACTGGTCCATCTTTCAGTTTGGACCATACCATTTATTATTCAAAGGGGTTTGCACTGAAAATTTACTGACTGAATAGCGAACAGTGCAGACCATGATCAGACTGCACGGATGTGCAGGCTGATCTTGGTCTGCACTGGTTGCAAAGGCAGAATCATTTTCCGCCAGCAGGCTAAGGGTTAAAGACCGCTGTTATGATAGTTACTAAAATATGTTATAAATACATCTAATCTCCTGCATTCTAGATAGGGCTTTATAATTACAAACATTTCCCACTGTCTCGAGATTTTTTCGAAGATTTTCAGACAACAAAAAATTCTATATTCTGACTATGGAGTACTTACAACTGGGGCCATAAGTGCTCCGGCATCATCTAGCTCCAATCTCCCCTGCTGG